>NC_064862.1:87664205-87814205 GCF_024139225.1 Suncus etruscus | reverse complement strand
ACATGAAAATGAGTCTGCTGAGCCCTTGACTCGGGGTAATTAAGAGCATTTTGGGACGCCGGCTTGATTAAAAGCAGATCACCCGTTCAGCATGAAAATGCAGGAAGCAAATTGCTTTTGTTACAGCCATGGTGCTATTTTAGACCCGCTCGGCTCTGCTCGGGAGCTCGTAAAGGACCCGGCATTCGGCTGGCGGCTGCTCCGGACTGTTTTGGGGTATGGAGCATCCCCCCCACTGCCTCCCAGACTTCACACCCAGAGGGCCACCTATGAGGTCCCTTTGGTGTCACTACCCCTAACCTACTCAAATCTCAGGGCTGGGGCCATAGGACAGAAGGGAAGGGGTCTTCCTTGCACATGGCTGACCCAGGTTTGATCCCCGACATCATAGAATCCCCTGAGCACTGCCAGGAGTGAGTCCTGAGCACAGCCAGGTATAGACTTAAAAAAATAAAGAATGAGCCAGAGTGATAGCACAGTGATAGGGAGTTTGCCTTGCATGCGGCCAACCTGGGACAGACGTGGGTTTGATCCCCAGCATCCCATGTGGTCCCCTGAGCCTGCCAGGAGTGATTTCTGAGCGCAGAGCCAGGAGGAACCTTTGAGCACCGCTGGATGTGGCCCCAAACCAAAACAAAAAATAATAATGAATTGGGTATGTAGTTCACCAACCCTGGATATCACAATAGTTACCTCCTTTGGTCTGAAAGATAGCACAGTGGGGAGAGTGTTTGCTTTGCACACAGTCGACCCGGGTTTGATTCCCGGCATCTCATAGGGTCCCTTGTATGGCATGCCCGTGGACATGCTCCTTTGTCATGCTGGTTATAAAAGGAAATACTTGGACTGTTCCATGGAGGGGGGGGGGGCAGAATAGTGAACAGAGCAGGCCTGCTGGTCCTTTGGGGGGGCAGAAATAAAATATTGGAGAGATGCTGCCTGTTTTGCAACTATTCGCTTTTATAACTATTCGCTTTAAACCCAGGCCGCCCCAGCCACCTCTAACCGGTGAATTTCCATCCAACTCTCTCTTCTCTCTGAAAGCCCAGGAGGCAGTGGCAGTCCTCAGACGCCAGGAGGAAGAAAACATATACGGAGTTTTTTCTCTCCTCTCTATCTGTCCCCAGGTGGGCAGTCGCTACATGCCAGTGTCCCTGGGTGGGCTCAGGGCCCCACCCGGTAGCTGAAGCCCTTCGAGCCTTGCAACACCAGGCCCTGGCAGCCTCAGGCCACTGCAGTCCCCTGAGCACTGCCAGGAGTGATCCCTGAGTGCAGAGCCAGGAGTCTTCCCTAAGCACTGCCAGGAAAAAAAAAAAAAGAAAGAAAAAGAATTGTGTAGCCCAAAAACTCCTTCTTGGGGCTCCGGCCCACAGGGAGCCCGAGTGACCTTGATGGAGGCACCATGAGGGGCTCCCCACATGGAGTGGAGGCAGCCACATACAGATGCACCCCAAAAATCACACAGAGCTGAGTGGGGGGCACTGGCGGGGGGCACTGGCAGGGTGATTAGAAGGGGAAACCTGAAGGGGTCAGTTGCCTTTTTTTTGCTTGTCTCAGGCACCGCACCGGTAGTGCTCAGCGCTGACTCCTGGCTCTGTGCTCAGGGATCTCTCCTGGCAATCTGGGGTGAAGATTAAGGATCCAAGGATCAAACCCAGGGTCAGCCATGCTCAAGGCCAGCGCCCTTCCCGCCATCCTATCTCGCAGGGATCCCCTTAGATCTTTTCAATCTCACTTCTTGCAGGGCCAGGATGGGACATTCAACACCACCCCATTTTCTTTTCTTTTCTTCTTTATTTATTTATTTATTTTTATTTTTTTTTTGTTTTTGGGCCACACCCAGCGGTCCTCAGGGGTTACTCCTGGCTGTCTGCTCAGAAATAGCTCCTGGCAGGCACGGGGGACCATATGGGACACCGGGAATCGAACCAACCACCTTAGGTCCTGGATCGGCTGCTTGCAAGGCAAACGCCGCTGTGCTATCTCTCCGGGCCCACCCCATTTTCCAGATGCAGAAAACTGAGCCTGGCCTGGCCAGCCAACAGGTCACACACGTCTCTGCCCAGGCGAGGTGATTTTTGGAGACTCTTCTGGATGCACAAACTCGGGGTGGGGGCTGATTGGGTGAGGTCACCCCCACCCAACCCTGCATCTGCCCCCCAATTCAAGACGGAGGGCCTCTCCATCCCAGCCCTTCCAGCGCCTTCCCATGTGCTCTGGGAGGCTGGTTTTGGGGACCCGGGGCTGGCTCTTATCTGTCTTTTGTAAGCCCTCAAAACCCAGCAAGGCCCCCCCAGCTCCCCGTCTTTTGTATGGGAGCTCGCAGGCCCGACCGCTTTGCAGCCACCCAATCAATCGCTCCTTCTCTCGCCGGCTCAGGCCCTTGCTTCGTGCGCGCTGGGCCCGAAGTCTGCGGGGGCCCTTTGTTCGCTTTCTCCGGGCGCCCCCACGCCCCCCTTCGCCTCCTCCCTCGCTCCCTGAGCTGACTGCGGGCGCAGAATTCCAGGCTGCAGAGCCTGGAAGGAATCCTAATGGGGAAAAGCCAGTGGGGTCAGGTGTGAGGTGAACCCCTGAAACTATTCAAGGCCATGGGGGATGTCTCTGAGACCCTCTCCAGGGAACTGGATGACATCCAGGGTATTTGGGGGAGGGGGAAAATCCAGGGGAAAAGGAAGGCTGGGGGGGGGTGTGGAGAGCAGGAGGAGACATGGCTATTTGTTCATGAAACCCCTGAAAGAATTCCTTGTGTTTGGAGCTATCTGGTACAGTGGGGAGGGTGCTTGGCTGACCCAGGTTTGATCCCTAGGTATCCCATAGGGTATCCCTAAACTCTGCCAGAAGTGATCTCCAAGCACAGAGCCAAGAGTAAGTCCTGAGCACTGCCTGGTGAAGCTCAAAAATAAAAAGCATAAAGCATGATGCTTAGGGGCCGGAGTGATAGCACAATGGTAGGGCTTTTACCTTGCATTCAGACGACCTGGGACAACCCAGGTTCAATTCCCAGCATCCCATAGCTTGCATCTCCTGAGCTTGCCAGAAGTGATTTCTGAGCACAGAGCCAGGAGTAACCCCTGAGTGTCGCTGGATGTGACCACCCCCAAAACATGATGCTTAGTGGGACCCAAGAGTACCCAGGTCTTGCCCTAACCTTTTCTTTCTTTGCCTTTTGTTTTGTTTTGTTTTGGTTTGGTTTTGGGGCTACACCCAGTGGAGCTCAGGAGTTATTCCTGGCTCTGTCCTCAGGGATCACTCCTGGCAGTGCTCAAGGCACCCTATGGGATGGTGGGGACCGAACCCATGTCGGTCGGGCTTGTGCCAGGCAAGCACATCCTCCCTGCTGTCCTAGTGCTCTAGACCCTCAAATTAAGGACTTTTTTTGGTTTGTTTTCTTTTGGGACCACATCTGGCAGTGCTCAGGTTTGACTCCTGGCTCTGTCTGTGCTCAGGGGGCCCGAAGGGATGCCAGGGATCGAACCCAGGTCAGGGGTATGCGAAGCCAGCCCCTTCCTCACTGTGCTATCACTCTGGAACCTGCCCTCATCTTCTCTGCAGAGGCCCCAAGAGTGCAGGTCTGCTCACCTCCTAAACCCCTAAGCTCCCCTTCACACACACACACACACACACACACACACACACACACACACACACACACACACACACACACGGCTCTCAAGGCTCTGGGGGATCAAGGTCAGGCCTGGAACATTCTAGTTTCTGCTGCACTGGCCCTCCCCTGCGGGATGCGTCATCCTGCCCAGCGGGGGCCCCATCAGCCCACTCCAAACCCATTTTGGGGAAATGAGATGGAGACCCGGCTCCAATCAAGGGTCACTCTTGTCTTCGCTTCCCACTGGGATGACAGTTTCGCAGCAGGTCTAGGGGGGAACTTGTGGGGATCAGGGGTTCCTAGCCGGCCGTTTCCAGCACAAAGCCTGCAGCAAGCAGAGCAAGCCGAGAGCGGTCAGTCGGACAGTGAGGACGAAGGACACCGGCCTGGCCTGCCTCAGACCCGGGTTCCATCCATCCCCGGCATCCCAGAAGGTCCCCAGAACCTGCCAGGAGTCATCCCCGAACAGTGCTTGAGGAAGGAAGGAAAAAGCAAGGGGCTATGAGGCCAGAGCGATAGCACAGTGGAAAGGGTTTTTGCCTTGCATGGTTCAATCCCTGACATCTCATAGGGTCCCCTGAGCGCTGCCAGGAGTGATCCCTGAGCACAGAGCCAGGAGTCAGCCCTGAGTGCTCCCCCAAAAATAAATAAATGAAAACCAGGAATGAAACCAAACCAGTCAGGCGTCTTGCTACCAAAGTGGCTTTTACCAACCCCTGGATGACTCGGCCTGGCACCCCAGAAAGGGGCTTCCGAACCCACCCCTTCTGTGATCCACAGCCCCTCCAACTGAAATTTAAAAAGAGCCAATGGTGAGTTACAGGAGGGGTTTTCATCTCCCCACCGGGGTTGAGCATGGGCACCCCTGCCCCCCAAATTACCCTGACAGATGGATGACAACCGGGTCAGGCTTAGGGAAACTGGTTCAGGGCTCCCTGACACCGAGATTCCCTCATCTTCGTTAACTACAGGCAAGACCCATATCCAACACTGTATTTCACTGTAGAATCCTCCTCTTTTTTTCCCCCTTCCTCCCCAGTAATATTGGTACTGTTTTATTTTGGGGGAGAGGAGTTTGTTTTGTTTTGGGGAGGGTCACATCCGGCGATGCTCAGGCCTAACTCCGGGTTCTGTGCTCTAGAATCACTCCTGGCAGAGCTCAGGGGACATTATGGGGCGTCGGGAATCGAACATGGCTCAGTGCATGCCAGGCAAAGGCCTAAACCTTTGCCCTATCTTTCCAGCCCCTATATGTATCTATGGTGCCACATATGCCTCTGTACATACATAAATACTGTTTATCTCACCTGTAGAATGTATATACCTACATATATGTCCATATTTTCCCCCTATATGCCCCTGCTTCCCTCAAATGCTGTTATGACCCTAGAGGGTCCCATAAACTACACATATGTACCTAGATGGATATGTCAGTACTACCGTATAGGTTCGTCTATATGCGCGCAGAACTGTATATCTCTTTTTGTTTGTTTGTTTGTTTTGTTTTTGGGCCACACCCAGTGACGCTCAGGGGTTACTCCTGGCTATGCACTCAGAAGTCGCTCCTGGCTTGGGGGACCATATGGGACGCCGGGGGATCGAACTGCGGTTCGTCCTAGGCTAGCGCAGGCAAGGCAGGCACCTTACCTCTAGCGCCACCACCCGGCCCCAACTGTATATCTCTTATTGTGCTGCATCTTCTTTAGCCATGCCAAGCCCCCTCCCCCAGCCCAACCCCCCATCCCTCCAGACACCTCATGGACCCATCTTCACCCCCAAACATGTATCTGGTCTAAGAGTGGCCGCACTCTGTGGGGAGTGTCGAGCCTTCATAGATCCCCCAAACATCCGAGGTGCTTCTAGTGTGAAGGCAGTTGGGAAGGCCACCTCCCAAAAAAGTCCATGACAAGCCCCCCCCCCATACACACACGCCAGGCTGGGCACTCCCAGGAACTGGATTAAGTGGTGGCCGCTTGCCAAGACCATCCGTCACGTGGGCCGAAGGGCAGCGTATCGATCTGTGTGTGTCCCAGAAATGAAATGATTTTCCTCTTCGTTATTTAAAACGCGACTAAAGCAATTTCGTAATGGAAGAGGCGGGCGCAGCTCCAGGGAGCGGCCAGGCGAGCCTCTGCTGTTCTCTGGGGCTGCGGATCCTAGGGACACCCCTCAACCCCCCCCAGAACAGATAACGTCCCCCAGAACAGCTCCACAAGTGCAGGCCACAGGCTTAACTTTGATAATTTCATGACAACAATTATGAAAATAGCTCATTGTTAACCAACTGGGCTCTGGGGTGGTCTCATTGGTTTGATACTATGAAGACAGACAGGGCCGCTGGCCTTGGGGACAGGAGGGATGGGGAGGTCACAGGGCAAACCTGCCCAGTGGTGAGGTTTTTGGGGTGCAGGAGGAGGTAAAATGGGGGTGTCAGTAATTGGAGTTTGGGGGCTACTTGGTCCTCCCCTCTGACAGCTTCTTGTCCTTTATGGTACCCACGGAGCATTCAGTTGAGGACACTGTCATTCTCAAAGGGCCCAGCTGGGGACTTGAGCCATAGCACAGAGGGGAGGACACTTGCCTTGTATGCTGCAGAACCCAAGTTCAATCCCCGGTATCCCATATGGTCCCCCAAGCACTGCCAAGAGTGATTCCTTAGCACAGAGCCAGGAGGAATCCCTGAGCACAGCCAGTGTGGCCCAAAGTAAACAGAAAAAAAACAAAGGGTCTATCTGTGCTTTCAGAAGTTTCCCTCAAGTTCTCGGATACTGTTTCCATAGCCACACCCCATCTTTGAAATTTGTTGTTTTGGTTCTCTTGGAAATTGCTTCTGGCTCCGTGCTCAGGTCACTCCTGGCAAAGGGGGATTTCAGAGACTCTATGAGGTGCCAGGGGTCAAGTTGGGGTGGGTTGCACACAGGGCAAGGCCTTTCCTAACCTCTCACTATTCTATTTCTGGCCCTGATCTTTTGGTTTGTTTGTTAATTTGGGGGACTACACCTGACAGTGCTCAGGGCTGACTCCTGGTTCTGTGCTCAGGGCTGATTCCTGACAAGGATCAGTGGGACCTTCCACCTCGCTATACTCTCAATCATTCTGCCCCCTTGCCCTAATAATAGCTTTTAAAAAGCCATAATTTTTGAGGAGCCAGAGTGATATTTTTATTTTGAGAGGGTTTGGGGCCACACCCAACGGCACTCAGGGCTTCCTCCTGGCTTTGTGCTCAGAAATAGCTCCTGGCAGACTCGGGGGACCATATGGAACCGAGCACAGGTCTGCCATATGCAAGGCAAACACCCTTTCTGTGTGCTATCGCTCCAGACCTACCTTGGATTTTTATGGCTGGGAGTTTTCTGGGGTACCCACCATGCAGCATGCCAGGTCCCCTCCCTGCCCAAGAACCCCCCAGGACAGATAGGAGGATCAAAATTTCCTCCCGCACCCTGGAATTCAGCCCCTGAGTTTAGCCTGCACACAGAAGATTGCAGCAGATTGTGTGAACGAAGGAAACGGAGGGGAGAGAGAGAGAGAGAGAGAGAGAGAGAGAGAGAGAGGGAGAGGGAGAGAGAGAGGGAGAGAGAGGGGGAGAGGGGGAGCGAGGGAGAGGGGGGGGAGGAGAGAGAGAGAGAGAGAGAGAGAGAGAGAGAGAGAGAGAGAGAGAGAGAGAGAGAGAGAGAGAGAGAGAGAGAGAACAGGAGCTGGCAGGCGGCAGGACTCCAGAGCTCAGACCCCCTGACAACCCAGCTGAGCAGTTTTAAGTATCGTTAAAGATAAAATAATTTTTCCCTCTCTGAGCTGCGTGATTGACGCGGTAATGGGCCCCGCCAGCAGCGAGAAGGTCAGGCTGGAATGTAATCAGGTTTTTCCAGAGCGATGCCTAAATAGGGTGGCGAGGCGGCAGCCAGGGAAAGGGGGCAGGGAGGCCCGAGAGAGAGAAACAGAGACAGAGAGACAGAGACAGTGACACAGAGACTGACAGAGACTGTTTTCCCCTTTCCCCACCAGCCCCTGAGCTCCCAGACAAGGGGCATGAATGGGAGGGTGGAGGAGCTGGGGCACCCAGGATATCTAGGAGGGCTGCCTGAAGGAGGTGAGACTGCAGGTGGAAAAGAAAGGAGAAGGTATTGCCAGTAACTAGGCGCGCGCACGCACACACACGCGCACACACACACACACACACACACACACACACACATATACACACACCATCATCACCTTATTCCAGATCCGCCTCTCCCCTCCCACCCACACCAACTCGGGATTCCAATTTCAGCTCTCCCACATTTTTATTTCTTTTGAGAACCACACTCGGCAGTGCTCAGGGCTGACTCCTGGTTCTGTGCTCAGGGATCACTCCTGGCAGTGCTCAGGGAACTTATGGAATGCCTGGGATGGAGCCCAGGTCTGTTGCTGCATGCCAGGCAGGTGCTCTCTCACTGTCCTATGACTCCAGCTCCAAGGATTTTTGGCCTTTGTTGTTGTTGTGACTTCCTCCGGAACTAACCACATCCTCCCCCTACCCTTTGGGGTCCCAGGGGGAGCCCAGTGGGTTCTGTTGTGTTGGGCACGTGGGTGGTCTTGGAGATCCAACTCTAGGCCTCAGATTCTCTGCCACTAAGTCACCACAGGGCCTTGTTTACGATGGATTTATTGGGGCGAGGGAGGTCGAAGCTTCCTCCTGATCACCTTCTGGTGATGTGCCCCCCCACTAAAAAATGGGGTTCAGAGAAAGTAGAAACAGCCCCCCAGAGACCAGAACCACAGGGGGAAGGTAATACGTGCCCAGAGAGGAGAAATTCAAAGTGGAGGTGCTGCCTGAATCAAATGCTCCCCCCACATATTCCTCTCCAGGGAATGGGGCTTTTGCTTAAAAGTGCTGGGAGGGGGGCAGGCCCCGGGGGAGGAAGAGGAGGAGGCAGGAGAAGAAGAAACGATTTTTTTTCCCCTTGACTGTGGGGGCCTGGGGAATTCCTTCCTGGGGAGCAGAACCCAGCTGGATGCCTGTTAAGTTCTGAGCACGAGATGAGGTGATTTGAAGATTATTTGCAAAACTCCCGGGAGGGTTGGTGCCTGCAGATAATCTACCTGGCATCCTCGCGTGCGACTCTAAGGATGCTCAGATGTGGGGCCAGGCAGGCTGATACAGGAGGCAGCTCTGAAAAGGCTCCATCACTCCCCCTGGGCTGGAGAGGGGAGCTCAGGAAAAGGAGAGAGGGGTGGGGAGAGGTGCCCAGGGGTCTCCCAGGCATAACTGGGTGAGCCATAGCACAGTGGAAAGGGCTTTTGCCTTGCACGTGTCAGACCCTGAGTTCGATCCCCGGCCTCCCCTGTGGTTGCTCGAGCACCCGCAGGGAGTATTCCTGAGTATTCCCCCAAACAAAGCCAAACCCCACTTTACCTCCCTGAAGTCTATAAGTCCTCCCGGCAGTGGCCGGCAGAGGGCGCGCGTGAGCCCCGTGGTCCAAACTCCCAATTTCTCCAGGGCGCCGCCACCAGCAGGGGCAAAGCTCAGTTCCCCTAAACGGCCGCCAGAGGGCGCCCGTGAACCTGCCCTTTTTCTACCCCCTCATCTCCATACTAAACCTCTAAATTTGCTGGGTGCAAAGGGCCCCCCCCCCAATGCAGAATAAATAAAACCTGGAGGAAACTTTCGGGGGTGGATTGGTGAGGAAGGATGGGAGCGTGAGTGGATGGGGGGCAGTGGTTGAGCTGGGTTACCCGTGGTCCCCACTTTCTGCCTCTATCCATCACCACCACCACCCCAAGTCCTATCCTGGGGCGTTGAGAACTCAGCTCTGAACCTGGTCATCGAAGGGCTGGGCACGTTTTGAAGGTTTTCCTGGCACCCCCTGGCAGGGCCCCTTTTTGAGCTTAAATAAGGCCTCTCTCTTTCTCTCTCTCTCTCTCTCTCTCTCTCTCTCTCTCTCTTTCTCCCCTCTGTACCCCTCACTTAATTCCATTCCGGCCGCCTGCCGTCTCAGTTATTTTGCTGCTGGGGTGGCTGGCAATTTTCCTTCAGGCCTGAGAGACTGTATCATCAGAGCCTGCATGACTTTGAATAGGAAGAAACTAGGGGATATACGCAGAGCTGGAAAGAAAAGAAGGGGAAGAGAGAGGGGGGGAGAGAGGCTGAGTCAGAAATCAATTAAAATAACACTCTGATCTATGTGCATAGGAAAGCAATTGGGGGAAGACGAGAGAAAGGGAGAGAGGGAGAGGAGAGAGCAGGAGGGGAGAGAGAGGAGAGAGACAGAAAGAGAGACAGAGAGACAGAGAGAGACAGAGAGTATCTTCCTTGAATGTCCAGTCCCTGAACCTCAGGGAGATTTTCCATTTATTCAAAACTGTCTGCTGTACATACAAAGGGTTCAGGAATACGCCCCATGAACCCTTGTTACTTCTTTTCTCAGCAGGCAAACACACACACACACACACACACACACACACACACACACACACACACGAGTTCTCAGCCCAGATTTTGCTGAGAAGCTTTGCACATGACCCTAATGGGACTCATTGGAAGTGAGTGGTTCACTGGGAGGGGAAACCAAGCATAAATAAGGCATTTGGGGGCAAAGCGATAGGACAGCAGGGAGGCGGATGCTGGTTTGATCCCTGGCATTCCATAGGGTCCCCCCATCCCAGCACCACCAGGAGTGATGCTGGAGCACAAGGTCGGGAGGAACCTCTGAGCACCACCAGATGTGCTCATATAAACAAACATCCTTCTACCCTCCACCTTTCCTTTTGTTTTTTGTTTTTTTTGGGGGGGGGGTTGGGGAGTTAGGGGCCAAACCCAGCAGTGCTCAGGGGTTACTCTTAGCTCTGGACTCAGGGATCAGTCCTGGCAGGCTCGGGGGACACTATAGGATGTCAGGGCTCAAACCTGGGTCAGCTGCACGCAAGGCAAGCACCCTCCCTGCTGTGCTATTGCTCTGGCCTTCCCTATCTTTTTTATTTTTATTTTATTTTATTTTTGGTTTGGGGCCACCTTCAGCAGTATTTAGGGCATATTCCTGCCTCTGCTCTAGCTAGAATCACTCCCAAGATGTCCATAGGGAAACCTTTGGTGGGGGGTGCTGGGGATTGAACCTGCCTGGGGTCCTCTGGAATAAATAATGGGGACCTCCTTCTCAGTAGAAGGAGCTGGAGGGGGGACCATCCGATCTGCAGCTACAGGAGAGGGAGGTGCTTTCCGGATCTAAGTTCAAGCTCCCCCTTGATTGCTAAGATTCTAATTAACTCCAGGGCCGAGAGGGCCCGTCCAGCTCGGGAGGAATTAGAGATAAGTTTGCGTCCAAGAGTTGGGCTGGAAGGGGGGACTAACGGGGGGGAGCTGAAAACTCCAGGCAGCTGCATCCCCCCCCCAGGCTACCCACAAGCTGGGGGAGGCTGGCGCCAGAGAGAGTCCATTTGCATAGGCAGGTAATTGGTTTTGCAAATAAATCTGGTTCTTGAAATTTGTAGATTAGCAATAATACGTCTCCAGATGAGAGAGAAAGGTCACGGATGAATAAAACAACAATTAAACTTTAGGGAGATTATGGAAAGAACAGAAGCCGGGCACTGGCTGGCCGAGGATAGTTGACTGGGAGATGGGGGGGTTTGGGGGTGACCCACGCAGGTCACTGTAGAGGCTTGTTGTCACCTGCCCTGCCCAGGGGCAGCACATAGCAGGATACTCTAGGGGTCTCCCCAAAATCGGCCTTGAGAACCCCTATCTAGAATTATTTTTTAATTTTATGTTGGGGAGTCAGACCTGGCAATGCTCAGGGCTGACTCCTGACTCCGCAGGCAGGATTCACTTCTGGTGAACTTGGGGACCCTATGGGATGCTGGGGATCGAACCCGGGTCAACTGTGTGCACGAGGCTAGTGCCCTCCCTGCTGTACTATGGCTCCAAGACAAATATGGGTCAGACTGGAGTGATAGAAACCTGAATGCAAAAACAGGGGCAAATTCTGAGCACTGCTAGGTGTGGACCCCCCAAAAAAAACCCAAAACACAGGGTTGTTATTTTGGGGCCACATCCGGTGGTGCTCAGGGGTTACTCCTGGCTCTGCACTCAGAAATTACTCCTGGCAGGCCCAGGGAACTCTATGGGAAGTCAGGGATCGAACACAGGTCAGCTGTGTGCAAGGCAAACACCCTCCCAGCTGTGCTGTTGCTCTGGCCCCAAAACACTGTTTGGGTTTGGTTTGGTTTGGTTTTTAATCACATCCACCAGTGCTCAGGGCTGACTCCTGGCTCTGCATTCAGGGATCACTCCTCGCAGGATTTGTGAGAACCCTAAGGGAGTGCCAAGGATTGAACCTAGCATGCAAGACCAGCATTTCCTTGCTGGATCATCTCTCTGGAACCTCCAAATCAAAATTGGGGAACCAGTACCCACAGTTTTATCCTACCCTGGAGTGGCAGGAGGTGCCCCCTCAAACCTTGGGGGGAAGCTATCACCCCAGATCTTCGCTTCCTTTCCCTTCTCTCTTGAGTGTGTGCAGAGAACCCTCCCCTCTCCCACTTCCACAAAGTGCCCCCCCACTCCTACAATGAAGCCAGAGAGTCTGAGGAGCCAGGTTTTAAATCTCAAATTATTTGGGTACTTGTGAGCTGGATACGGTGCCCAGGATCCATGGCTCTGGTCTCGTTGGGCTCTGGGCTGCCAGCAGCAGAAATGCCCCCCCAGAAGCCCACCTGCCTCTGTAAGTGTCGGGGTGCCCCGGAAAGCTGGAGAAAGAGGGTCAGCCACCAGGGGGGAAATGGGGACTTATAGTTCCCACCGGCTGCTGACCTTGATTTTCCTAAGCCTGGAGCTCACTTACCTTCCTGCCTTTTTCACATTCCTCTTTGATTTGCCTAAAAGTTTCTTTTTTGTTTGTTTGTATTCTGCAGGGGGAGGAGGGCAGAGAGATAGGACAGCGGGGAGGGTGCCGCTGACCCGGGTTCGATCCCCAGCATCCCATAGGGTCCCCTGAACCTGCCAGGAGGTTTTGAGTGACAAAATTAAAAATGTTAAAAATGTTAGGAGAGGTGGGGAAAGGGGGTTCAGTGTCATAGCAGCAGTGTCAGGGATCACCCCTGGAAGGGCTCAGGGGACCAGAGGGGAGCTGGGAATTGAAACCAGACAGACTGTGAGCAAGGCAGGTGCATTAACATGGGTCTGTCTCTCTGGTCCTCTGTCCTGCCTCTGTCTTTCCTCCTTCCCTCCTTTCTTTTTTTCTTCCCTCCCTTTCTCCCTTTCCTCCCTCCCTCCTATTTCTTTCCTCCCCTCCCTTCCTCCCTCCCTCCCTCCCTTCCTCCCTCCCTCCCTCCCTCCCTCCCTCCCTCCCTCCCTCCCTCCCTCCCTTCCTTCCTTCCTTCCTTCCTTCCTTCCTTCCTTCCTTCCTTCCTTCCTTCCTTCCTTCCTTCCTTCCTTCCTTCCTTCCTTCCTTCCTCCCTGCTTTCCCTCCCTCCTTCCTTACACTGACGCTAACAGTGTTCAGGGCTCAGTTCTTTTTTTTTTTTTTTTTTTTTGGTTTTTGGGCCACACCCGGCGGTGCTCAGGGGTTACTCCTGGCTGTCTGCTCAGAAATAGCTCCTGGCAGGCACGGGGGACCATATGGGACGCCGGGATTCAAACCAACCACCTTTGGTCCTGGATCAGCTGCTTGCAAGGCAAACGCCGCTGTGCTATCTCTCCGGGCCCCTAGGGCTCAGTTCTAACCCTGATAGTGCTCAGGACACAGGATCAAGTCCTCTTGTGCAAGGCCAGTGACCTCCTCACTGGAGTCTAGCCCCACCGGAGCGATGCCTGAGAGCAGAACCAGGAGCGACCCCTGAGCACCTTGGGGTGTGACCTCTCCCCAAATAGATGGACCCAGAGGTACAGCCTAAAGGCAGCAGGTGGATCCCATGAAGGAAGACCAAAGTGGGGGTGCTGGGGGAAAAGAGTGACAGGGCGGGGGGTCTCCCCTGGGCTTTGGAGACCCCAATATGGTGCAGAGAGTCTGCTCCCATCTAAGGGGGCCATTGGGCCCCTCTTCCCTCCACTACAGCCGACCTAACTAACGGGGACCAAACCCCGCAGCTAATGAGCCCCGAGTGTCGCTTGCTATTTTTAGCTCTGGCTCCCGGGGACGCTGAGTGCTCTGGCCGCCTCCAGCCGGGCTGCCATGGAAACGTCAGCCCTGCTGCAGACTGCAGGCTCTGGGGGCCCCGGGTTCGAATCCCGCCCTCCTCCAGCCCAGACCTCTCCCCAGCTGTGCACAGCTGGACTTCTGGCCTGGTTTATTTTCCTCTTTTTAGAGTGGAGCTGCTGGGAGTCCTCCATACCTGACTGTGCTCAGGGATTCACTTCTGGCAGGGCTAAAGGGAACATAGGGGTGTGCTGGGGGTCGAAACCCCGGCCAAGCCACCTGGGTGCAAGGCAGGAGCAAGGAGAGGATCACTGTCCTGTCTCAGTATTTTAGATCTTGGACCCCCAGGAAGAGGAGAAGCAGAGACTGTTTCCTCCCCTCTCCTCCCTTCCCTCCTCCCTCCCTTCCTCTTTCTGGGAAAAGGTTCTGGGTGGGGTGGGGCAGCCGCCCCTACTCCTGTGCCCCTGGTGCAGGGAAGGGCAGGGCGGGCTCTATACTTAGCTGGGGATGAATTAAACATGAGGTCGGTCTGTCTGGGGCTCAGCCTGGCTCTGACACTATAATTGTCCTGGGCAGAGGCGGGGAGGCTGGGGGAGGGCCCAGGGTGCCACCCCCCCCCACAAGGGACACCTGCATGCAGATGTTGTGTGTTCATGTGTGTCTGTGTCCGTGTATGCCCCGCTGTCTAAGTCCACTCCTGCCTTCCGGGGGGGACCCCAAAGGTCAGTCCATTTCAGGGAAAGGGCTCCGGATGGGTGAGAATGTGTAATCCACCCAGTGGGGCTTTATGTTGGGGTCCACTTAAGGAAGACAAGGGCCTCAGTACAGAGGGGACCCCAAGTCTGTGCCCATCTTTAAGTTTAGGGTGACTAGAAAAGGCTGGGGGGGCAGAGAAGACTGTTACTTGGGGTCCCCAAACACAACCTCAATTCATTCTCTAGAAGCCTTTTCCTGAATTCCAAGTAATCCCAACAACTTGTCATTTATTTTTTGGGGGACCCACTTTCAGCAATTCTCAGGGGCTACTCCTGGCGCAGGAATCACTCCAGGAAGGGCTCAGGGAACCACATGGGATGCCAGGAAGCTAACCCAGGAATCAGCCACATGCAAGACAAACACCCTTCTCACTGTGCTATTGCTCCAACCCCCCTAAAAGTGCATTTCAAAAATAACATATTTGGGGGGCCAGAGCAGTAGCACAGTGGTAAGGAGTTTGCCTTGCATGTGGCTGACCTGGGTTCAATCCCCAGCATCCCATATGGTCCCCCAAGCCTACCAGGAGTGATTTCTGAGTGCAGAGCCAGGAGTAAGCCCTGAACACCATTGGGGGTGGCCACAAAACAAAAACAAAATTCATAAGCAGGGAACGAAGAGATAGCATGGAGGTAAGACGTTGGCCTTGCATGCAGAAGGATGGTGGTTCAAATCTCGGCATTGCATATGGTCCCCCGAGCCTGCCAGGAGCGATTTCTGAGTGTAGAGCCAGGAGAAACCCCTGAGCACTGCCGGGTGTGACCCAAAAACAAAACAAAACAAAATCATAAGCAAATAAATAATAAAAGGAACTTATTTTGGGGGTGATAACACAGTGGGGAAGGCACTTGCCTTGCACTCAGCCAAACCGGGTTCGACCCCAGCATCCCACATAAGATGAATTCCTCCAAGCACCAGGAGGAGTGATTTTTGAGCACAGAGCCAGAAATCTGAGCACCGCTGTGTGTGGCCAGATTTAAAATCAATGAATAACTACTGGTAAGTAGAATGAAGGAGCCAATTATGCTCAGAGACAAGATAGAGAGAGAAAGGGGGGAGGAGGCAGCTCCAGGATGGGGAAGAACTTTTTCCACCTCTTCAGGCCCCTAATTAATCCTGGGGGCTAATTAACTTTGGCTTCAGCTCTAGCCACTCAGAGGCCTCCCTGCCTTCCTTCTCCCCTGGGGAGCCCCGCTGGGCCCACCCCTTGAGGGCCTACCTGCCTAAAATGTGGGTCAGGGAGGGCTCCCCTGATACTGGGCCTCATCACAGGGAGTGACCATCTAATCAGGGGGGGTCCCGCGGAGCCGCCCACCCGACGGGGAGGATCTGGAACCAGCCCAGCCGCCTTCACTCCTGGGCCCCCATCCTGGCATTTTCTCTTAGGAGGTTTGTTGCTTGTTTCCAAAAACCTTTCCCATGTGGCCCTACTCGGAATCTATTGCTCCCCAGCATTTTGAGACTCTGAGCACATATATTTTGAGCCTCAGAACTATCAAAAGATTATTTGTTGGGCTGGATCTAAAACACAATGGGGATGGGGGCTTGGCTTTGCATGCAGCTGACCCAGTTCTATCCCTGACATTGTCCCATAGGGTCCCCCAAGTCTGCCAGGAGGGATCCCTGAGTGCAGAGGCAAAAGTCAGCCCTGAGCACTGCTAGGTGGGACCCCAAACCAAAAACCAAAAACAAAAGAACCCCAGGATTCAAGGTCTGTGAATGCAGATGTATTTCTTGGTTGGTTTCTGGGCTATAGGCCCAGCTACAGTCAGGAATTACTCCTGATGAGGCTCAGTGGACCATATGGGGGTGACAGGAAATAGCCACATGCAAACATCCTACCCGTTGTGCTATTGCAGCCCCCAAAATAAATAAAAGTGGGTTCTCTTTGTAGTAGTTTATTTTGGAGGTCACATCACACTCAGCGGTGCTCAGGGCTTCCCCCTGGCTCTGCACTCAGGAATCAGTCCCAGCAGTGCTCAGGGGACTCTCTGGGGTTCTGGAGATCAAACCCAAACCCGGTCAACCTTGTGCAAGGCAAGTGCCCTCCCTGTTGTGCTCTTGCTCTGGTGCTGTGGTGGTTAACTCTGGTTGTTTCCTAATATTTGGGCGCAGGCTGGCCACCTAGCATCTCTCACTACCCACACAGAGGCCTTACCTCTGGGCGAAGATTCTGACCCCACTTCATCTTGAGGGGCTGCAGGAAGCAATGGAGAAATAGTACCTTCAGGATTAATATCCCAGGGCTGGAGCGACTGCACAGATTGGGGAGAGCTCCAGCCTTGCTCAGGTAGCTGATCTGGGTTCGATGCCCGATATCTCATTGGGTCCCATGCACAGCCATTCCTGAGTGCAGGGCCAGGAGTAACCAACCACTGAGCATCTCTGGGTGTGGCCCTAAAACAAAACAACAACAATCCACTCCCCAATTCTGCATCATTTCTGAGCCTACCTACTGAACTTCCCCCAAGTCAATCTATCAGAACTGGAAGTCAGTTTTTTGGTTTGGGGGCCACACTCGGTGATGCTCGGGGGTTACTTCTGGCTCTGCACTCAGGACTCACTCATGGCAGACTCGGGGGGACCATATGGGATGCTGGAGATCAAACCCAGTACAGCCGCAGGCAAGGCAAACGCCCTCCCCGCTGTGCTATCGCTCTGGTCCAGAACCAGAAGTTTCCGTTTGTTTATTTACGTCCTTTCTTGTCCCAAAAAGCAAACAGAAAAGGGATGCAAGTGAAGCCCCATCCCCTCTGGTTCCAGTGCTCTGGGCTGGTCCCCTCTGGCAGCCACAGTCTCCACCCCCGGGAAGCAGAACCTGGGTCCCCCTTTATCTGCCCAGATCGCGCTGGCTCTGCAGAACAGTCGATAATTAATCCTGATTTTTCTCCATTTATCACCGTGGCAGAAGCCCCGAGTGCCCAGAATTTCAATCCTGAGCAGGGGTGGCCGCTGCACCTAGACACGGCGGTGAGGGGGGCCGGGAGTAGGGGTTCTGGGGTTTGGTCCTTCCAGCCCCCTCTCGATGGCATCTTATTAAAATGCCCAGGATGGTAAGTGAATGCCAGCCTGGAGGACCTGGGAGGGCAGCAGGAGTGTTTCGAACTGGAATAAACTTGCAAATGTTATAAGGATAAATAAGGGAGGGGTGTTAATATTTCAGGGGAGATCCCCCCCCAAGTCCATGCCAAAGCCCTGTACCTGGTATTTTTCCTGCCTGCGTCCCCCTGGGAAGGGGCCGAGGGTCTGCAGACTACCATGGAGCAGCAGAGAAAGTGGAGAGTGAGGGGCTTTTCCCAGGAGACTCGGGAAGAGTCTAGGTGCCCTAGAAGGGAAGATTGATTATATGTGTTTGATTTTTTATTTTATTTTATTTTTTTTTGTTTTTTTTTGGGTCACACCTGGCAGTGCTCAGGGGTTATTCCTGGCTCCAGGCTCAGAAATTGCTCCTGGCAGGCACAGGGGACCATATGGGGCGCCGGGATTCGAACCGATGACCTCCTGCATGAAAGGCAAACGCCTTACCTCCATGCTATCTCTCCGGCCCCATGTGTTTGATTTTTATTTTGGGGACCCTATGGGCTGCCGGGGCTCGAACCAGGTTAGCAGAGATGCTGCCTCTCCTGCGACCTCTAGTGCCGGGAGCTTGTAGGTGCAGGGAAGCACCTGCTCCAGGGACTTTGCTTAGGAGCCAAGCAAAGAGAGGGAGGGGAGAGGGGAGACAGAGGGAGGAGAAAAGAGGGGAGCACTCCCAGATTTCTCGGGTCCCTCGATCCAGAGCGGAGCCCTGTGCAGGCGGCGGGCCGAGCCCCGCCAAGTCTCACCGAAACTCCGCGGCCCAGACTTGCTCTGGGTGGGGCAGGCGGGCCTGGGCGCACCCAGGGGTGGGGAGATGGGGCACACAGAAGAGGAGGCGGGGGACTCCGCGGAGTGGACCAGAAACTGAGCAAGGAAAGGTCATGTGGGACGGACGGGGAGGCCGGTGCCCAAAGTTGGGGGCACACACTCAGGGTGTGTGCGGTGCTCAGGGATCACTCTGGTGGAGCTGGTGGAGCTTGGGGGACCCTATGAGGTGTTGGGGATGTAACCCACTGTCCCATCTCTCGGGTGCCAGACAGAGCCCACTTTGAGCACCCCCAGCTGGACACTATCCCTCCAACAGTGCGGTCCTGGGACTTCAGGCCAGGCTCGTGCCTCAGTTTTTCCATCCAGAAACGGAGTCGCCTCCCCAGATCTGCACTGATGTGTCTCAGGAACTAGAAACACAGGAGCAGGGAAAGAGACAGATGGGATTGGGGGGACAGAAGGGACCAGAAGGCAGGCAGGGGCAGAGGAGACAGGGGAGGCAGAGGTAGCGGCACGGCTCTGCACCCCATCAGTCCTCCTGGCCTGCGCCCCAGAATGCGCCAACATCATCATGGAAGACAAGCAGGAGCTGTCGGGTCTTAAGAAATGGGGCGATTTGCATGTGATTTGCATAGTGTTTGTGAACTGTCAGGAAGGCCTAGAAATACTCTTAGACCCAGTCAAGGAACAAATAATCTTCCCTCTCCCTCCATCGGGGGACCCCCCCCCCTCCAACATGGACTAGTTTATCCCAGTTTAGGGAGTGTTGGGCATGACCTTGCACACCCCATCTGTAAAGGGGCTTCAACTGAATGTAAAACAGTTCCCCCACCCCCCTAGTTTCCACCCTGAAGGGAGGTTTTGATGTTTCTTAAGGTGTTTTATTCTTTGTCATTTTTAGAGGTCATGTCTGCCTGTGCTCCCAGTTCCTTGGGTTGAGGGGTTCACAGGGTACCCCCTTTTTGTACAAAGACAGTGCTCCAAGCTTACTCTTGGTTTTACCCTTGCTGGTTCCCCAAGTTTTCACCCCCAAGTGCACCTAACTTGAACATAAATACTTCCTGGAGTCCTTTCTAGAAGGTTCCCCATGGTTATTATCACCCTGTTTCCACTCTAGAGAGGACAAAGGGGACCCCTCCAGACTCATTCCAGAGACTCCACACAAAGGGCCATAGAACATTTAGTGGAAGAACATTTGGGTGTGATACTGCAGAAGGCTTTGTGGTCACCCGTTCTCCCCCCACAGGTCATTTGAAATTGGGGTGCGATAAACCCGTTGCAGCGGCCAGCCCAGGCTGTTCACAGTAGAGTCCCCAAAAGGGACAAGGGTGGGAGGGAATCCAAGAACATTTCCTGGAGGAGGCGGCATCTGAGCTAGAGTCAAGTAGGAAGGATGCTTGCTTCGGGCAGGGTCCTGGTGTGGCCGGGCAATGGAGTAGTTGAGAATGTACAAAGTGGGGCCTTGGCAAGTGGCTGACCCGGGTTAGATCCGTGGCATCCTATAAAGTTCCAGGAGTGACTTTCAAGTCCAGAGCCAGGAGGGACTCCTGAGCACTGCAGGGTGTGGCCCCCAAGTCAATAATCAAGGAGCATGAACAAAGCCCTCTCCCATCTCCAGGACCCCCCATCTTCTTCCCTCTGAGTCTGTCTCTTCAGGCCAGATGGAATTTCTGCAGGTACTGAGGCTCAGAGCTGGGCTGGCGGGATCCTAGCATCAGCTCCTCCTTCATTCACACCAGGGCCTGGGGTTCCAGCAGGCCTGTCCGAGGCAGTAGGCATTGGGCATCAGCTGGTGAGGGCAGTGCTTCGGGGGTGAACGACCCCCAAACCTGGCAGAACAGGACAGAAAAGGAGAGATCCTGGGTGGTCAAAATGGCTTTTATGAAGCCACCTGGTGGCAGAGGATGGAATTGCAGGCAAAGTGTGCAAGAAAAACATGCTTAGAAGCCAAGTCCCCCTTTCTGCAGTGCTTAGGAATCCTTAATTGCAGAGATCTGGGGACCCTCTGGGGTGCCAGGGATCGAATCTGGGTGGTCTGCATGTATGAAAAACGCCGTCCCTGCTATGCTACGGCTCCGGCCCCTCCATAGTCCCTTAACTTACCTGTGGTTGAGGTCCAGGCTCCTAGGACACTCCATCCCAGCTATTTTTTGGGGGCCCCTGCACCCCAGACTGCTTTGCTCTGCCAGCATGTCCACGGGTCCTGGTTAAAGCTTCACCTCCTAGACTGGAGCTGCCTGAAGGAAGAGCCAGAAAGGTAGATTATAATGCAGATCCAAACAGACTACCAGCTCACCCCAACTCCATGGTTTGCCCGGGACACAGATTCCTGCTTCTGGCAGGATTTCCAACCCTGAGACCCTCTCCCCAGAACCCCCGGATAATGTTCTCCATAGCCGCGTCCACAGTATGTTTAGGTTTTGGGGTTTTTAATTTTGTGGCTACACCCAGGGAAGCTCAAGGCTGACTCCTAGCTCAGGCTTCAGGGAAGTGTGTGGGATGCCGGGGATCGAATCTGGGTCAGGCCAGAGCCTGCCCCACCGTGCTATCGCTCTGGCCCCTGAACTTTTCTTTTTTTTTTTTTTTTTGGTTTTTGGGCCACACCCGGTAATGCTCAGGGGTTACTCCTGGCTATGCGCTCAGAAGTCGCTCCTGGCTTGGGGGACCATATGGGACACCGGGGGAATCGAACCGCGGTCCGTCCGAGGCTAGCGCAGGCAAGGCAGGCACCTTACCTTTAGCGCCACCGCCCGGCCCCGGCCCCTGAACTTTTCATTATTAAGCACCTACTGTGTGCCTTGCACAGCCAGGAATGGGTGAACTAGAAAATGCCCAGTGAGTGTTCATTTTAGAGGAGGCCAAGGCACAGTGGAGGGACAGGGCTGGAGGAGGCCTCCAATGACTGACCAGAGGCCTGGGGTTTGCTCCTGGCACACGGTCCCTGCTGGGAGCACTGAGCCAGGAGTCGCCCCAGCCCTGTCAAGTGGAATCGCCCCAGGAGTGGCCACAAACAAACAAACAGTCTGGAGGTGGTGTAAATACCCAGAGATGGGGCTTCAGGGCAGAGACAGAGGTGAGAGATTGGGGGTTAGTGCCGGGCCCCCACCCAGCCCTGAGTCCCATCCCACCTCGCATCCTGACCCCACCTGCCGGGTGCCATGTCCGGCTGCTCCAGTCCTGATGGCAGAACAAGAACATCAGCTGGTCCTCCTTGTCAGGGACCCGGGGGGAGTTTCCGGCCTGATGAGAGAGAGAGGGGAGAGAGAGTGAGGGAGAGAGAAAAGAGAGAAAGAGAGGGAGAGGGAAGAGAGAGTGAAGAGAGAGAAAGAGGGGGAGAGAGAAAAGAGGAAGAGAGAGAAGAGAGGGGAAGGGGTAAAGGGAGACAAACAGAGAAAGGGAGAGAGACAGAGAGACTGAGATAGAGACAGAGGGAAAGGGGAGAGAGACACAGAGAAGAAAGGGAGAGAGAAGAGAGAGGGAGAGACAGAGAGATTGAGATAGAGACAGAGAGGGAAGAGAAAGAGGAAGAGAGGAGAGAGAAAGGGAGAGAAGGGAGAGAAGAGAGAGGGAGAGGGAGGAAGAGAGAGATGGAGAGAGACTGAGACAGAGACAGAGGGACACAGAGAGACAGAGGCAGACAGAGAGAGACATAGAGAGACAAAGAGACAGAGACAGAGGGACACAGAGAGACAGAGGCAGAGACACAGAAAGACAAAGAGACAGAGACACAGAGACATAGAGAGACAAAGAGACAGAGAGACAGAGACAAAGAGACAGAGACACAGAGACAGAGAGACCCAGAGTCAAAGAGACAGAGACAGAGATATACAGAGAGACAGAGGCAGAGACACAGAAAGACAAAGAGACAGAGAGACACAGAGACAGAGGGACACAGAGAGACAGAGGCAGAGACACACAGAGAGACAGAGGCAGAGACACAGAAAGACAGAGACAAGAGACAGAGGGACACAGAGACAGAGAGACCTAGAGAGACAAAGAGACAGAGACAGAGAGACAGAGAGACCCAGAGAGTCAAAGAGACAGAGACAGAGGGACACAGAGAGACAGAGGCAGAGACACAGAAAGACAAAGAGACAGAGGGACACAGAGACACAGAGAGAGAGAGAGACAAAGAGACAAAGAGACAGAGAGACCCAGAGAGTCAAAGAGACAGAGACAGAGGGACACAGAGACAGAGAGACAGAGAGACACAGAAAGACAGAGACAGAGAGACCCAGAGAGTCAAGGAGATAGAGACAGCGAGACAGAGACCCCCCGCCCGGCCCTCCTCCTCCAGTCCAGGCCCCTCCATCCCCCCAGCCCCTCCTGGAGCCTCCTTCCCCAGGGGCCCGGCCGGGTCCCCGTCCTCCCCTGGCCCCCAGGCGCCCGGGCCCGACCTGGGCTCGCTGAGCAGCAGCAGCACGGCGCCGTCCTGCAGGCGCGCGTCGCTCAGCGTCAAGTGGTCGGGCAGGCGGCGCGCGTTGTAGTAGAAGGCCCGGCCCCACGAGCCCACGCCGAGCCGCACCAGGCGCGCGCGGAGGTCGCTGAGCGTGTCGCGGGGCCGCGCCGACAGCGGCAGCAGCAGCGCCTCGTCCGCCAGGTGCACCTGGATGTGCAGGCGCCGCCAGCGAGACAGGCGCCGCCGCAGCCCCTCCATGGCCCCGCGGCCCGCCCGCCCGACCGGCCCGGCCAGGCCCGGCCAGGCCACTGCGCCCCGCTCCGCCCCGCGCGCCCGGGCACGCCCGCCCGCCGCCCGGCCTCCGGGGGCGGAGAGAGGGAGGGAGGGAGCAGGGAGGCCCGGGAGGGACCGCGCCAGAGGGGCGTCAGCCGAAAGGCCCGGGGAGTCCCCGGAGGACCCAGAGACAGCCGCGCCGTCGAGGCTGCCAGCCCAGGAGGGACGCGACGGGCCTGCTCTATGGGGACCCCCGTCCCCAAAGCTTGGCGGGGACCAGAGCGATAGCACCGCAGCGGGGAGGGCGTTTCTTTGGCATCCCAGAGAGCAGCATCGCATGGGGGGGGGGGGTGATCCTCAAGTGCAGAGCCGGGAGGAACCCTGAAACACCGGCCAAGTGTGGCCCCCGAACAGACGAGTATTTGGCGATCCATCCACAGCTCTGTTCTGTCTAGCTGGGTTGGGCCGTGTCGGGCCCAGCTCGACCTTCCCGGCCTGGGGCCCAGTTGCAGCGTGCACTTGAGAGCTGGTTCCAAACTTCTAGTCCTAACCAGGCGAGTAGGTTTTCCTGGCTCTGGAGTAGGCTGGTTTCCAAGCAGGATGGGTGAGCATGGGAACTAGGACTTTGATGGAGGGGTAGGAGCTCAAGGTGGCCATTAAGAGGATAGAACCTAGGTTTGCCACATGCAGAATAAGTGCCTTAAGCTAGCTAGCTCATTGTCTCCAGTACTGAGACGTTTTTTTCTCTGTTGTTGTTCTCTTTTTTTTTTTTTTTTGGTTTTTGGGCCACACCCTGTGACGCTCAGGGGTTACTCCTGGCTATGCGCTCAGAAGTTGCTCCTGGCTTCTTGGGGGACCATATGGGGCGCCGGGGGATCGAACCGCGGTCCGTCCTAGGCTAGCGCAGGCAAGGCAGGCACCTTACCTCCAGCGCCACCGCCCGGCCCTCTGTTGTTGTTCTTAAGTTTTTTACTAAAAGCACCACTTAGATTTCTTCCCCAAGGTACGTTCATACGGAAAAGATAAAACTCTTAAAGCTAGGGGCCAGAGTGATAGCACAGCAGGCAGGGCATTTGCCTTGCATGTGGCTGACCCAAGTTCGATCTCTGGCATCCCATATGGTCCCCTGAGCACTGCCAGAAGGGATTTCTGAGCACAGAGCCAGGAGTAACCCCTGAGCACCTTTGGGTGTGACCCCAAACCAAAACCAAAAAGAAAAAAAAAAAAACGTATAAAACGACTAGAAGAAAAACATGGCATCTAAACATAATAATAACCCCCCCTATGGAAACATGACATTAAACGCTGAACCCTTTCATTAAAAAGATTCATAACTAACCATAGACAAACATGAAATGGAAACACAGTAGTACCCAGAAATACTCGCAGAAAGCTGTGACTTCGCCCAGGAAACTGCAGTGGTCGTAATGAGCTCTTGTCTTGCACCGGGCCCACCCAGGTTCGGTCCCCGGCATTCCATAGGGTCCCCTGAGTCTGTCAGGAGTCATTTCTGAGCGCAGAGCCGGAATGAAACTTCTAGAAGCCAATGAGGCCCCAAGAAAGTGTGGGGTTGGGGGAGGGGATGTGTAGAGAAAAAAAGAGGGTTCCTGGGTCAGAGAAAAAATAGAGAAATTAAAATGCAGGGCCGGGCGGTGGCGCTGGAGGTAAGGTGCCTGCCTTACCTGCGCTAGCCTAGGAGACGGACCGCGGTTCGATCCCCCGGCGTCCCATATGGTCCCCCAAGCCAGGAGCGACTTCTGAGCGCATAGCCAGGAGTAACCCCTGAGCGTTACCGGGTGTGGCCCAAAAACCAAAAAAAAAAAGAGAAATTAAAATGCCTGCCTGACAAGTGGTTGACCTGGGTTTGTCCCCAACATTGCATGCACTCCCCAGCAAGATCAGAGACCACACTGGGTCACAGAAGCATCATCAGCGCCTGAGCAGCCCTGGATGTGGCCAGCAAATCCACAACAAACAAACAAAAAGATAAAGAGAAATATCACAGAAATGAAGGGACCTGCCTTGCTCCAGGCTCTCCTGGGCACCATGTGATCTCAAAAGCATCTCCTGGGGCAATCTGAGGGTAGAGTTGGGAAATGGTCTGTCTGCTGGGGGCCCAGGTTGGGATGCTGGTGTCTCCTGAGGAGGTGGGCTGGTGGTTTGAAATGTAGGAATGGGGTCACCCCTGACTCATACTGACTCACACTTTCATAGGACAGTGGCTTTGGCACAGGGAGGTCTGGAGGCTGTAGTTAAACTGCAGTTTGACTTAGTTCTTTTATTTATTTTTGGGCTTTTGGGTCACACCCAATGGCGCTCAGGGGTTACTCCTTGCTCTGCGCTCAAAAATCTCTCCTGGCAAGGCTTGGGGACCATATAGGATGCTGGGGATAGAATCTGGTTCCTCCAGAATCAGCATCATGCAAAGCAAATGCCCTGCTGGTGTGCTATTGTTCCAGACCAGGGTTTTCTCTTTGAGATGCTGAACTTTGTTTCCCTTTTCCTTCTCTTTTTGCTTTTTGGGCCACACCCAGCAATGTTCAGGGCTGACTCTTGGCTCTGCAATCAGGGATCACTCCTGGCAGTGCTCGGGGGACCCTGTGGGATGCCTGAGATCAAAACTTGGTCAGCTGCGTGCAAGGCAAACAAACGCTCTAATCAGTGCGCTATTGCTCCAGCCTCCCAGTTTTGAGGATTTCATACCTGGTACCACCTAAGATTCCTCAGGCATTGCCAGGAGTGACCTCTGAGCCAGGAGTACCTCTGGGTGTGGACCAAAAACAAAACAAAAAACTTTTTTAAAAAAGGAAGGTCCTGGGGCCGGAGCGATAGCATGGAGGTGAAGCATTTGCCTTGCATGCAGAAGGACGGTGTTTTGAATCCCTGCCAACTATGGTCCCCTGAGCCTGCCAGGAACGATTTCTGAGTGTAGAGCCAGGAATGACCCCTGAGTGCTGCCGGGTGGGACCCAACAACAAAACAAAACAAAAATAAGGAAGGTCCTGGCATCAAAATTCACTGAAATTTTTGTTTGTTTGGGGGCCACACCCAACAGTGCTCAAGGTTGACTCCAGGCTTTGTGCTCAAGAATCACTCCTGGCTGGGCAAGGAACTCTGGAGCATGCTGGGGATTGAACCCAGGTTGGTTGTGCTCTACCTGCTGTCCTGTCTTTCTAGTTCACCCTAAGAAAGGTCAAAGATTAAAAAAAAAAAAAAAAAAAAAGGGCGGGGGTCAGAGTAATAGCACAGTGGAGAGGGTCTGCCTTGCACATGGCTGACCCAAGTTCGATCCCCGGCATTCCATATGGTCCCCTGAGTCTACCGGGAGGGATTTCTGTGTACAGGGCCAGGAGTAGTAGCCCCTGAGCACCGCCGGGTGTAGCCAAAAAGAAATAAAAATAATGAAAATTAATACAAAAAAATAAAGGGCAGAGATTCAGAGATGGGACGGACAGGAGGATTTTCTGAGACACCGACTCTGGGGACAGCTGGTTTCCCAAAACTCAGACAAGGGCTGTCTAGGGAAATCGAGGCAGGAAGCTGAATCGCTGAATCCAGTAGTTAGCGGGCTGGGTGTGACTCAAAGATGGGGAGGGCCATATTCCTCTGTCCTCCTCTGCACCCCAAAAGTACCCCCGGAAGAGTGGGTCTGGTTAAGTGCACAGCGTGCAAGCTCGCTCCCGTCCCAGCACCTCTCCCCCAGCTCAGACCCTGCACCCCGGTTCCCAGCGAGGTGCAGGCTGAACCCCAAACTCTCCCGCCAGGAGCCCTGCAGCTGCAGCTCGGGCGCCACCCAGCGGGATCAGGGGACAGGACGCTTTGAGGACGCTTCCTCTGAAGATGGGAGACCCCAGGTCCAACTCTTTTCTTTTTTTCTCCTTTTTTTGGGGGGAGGCTTTTGAGCCACATCTAGCGGCTCTCAGGGGTTACTCCTGGCTCTGCGTTCAGAAATCACTGAAGATCAAACTGGAGATCAAACCTGGGTTGGCTGCATGCAAGGCAAAAGCTCTATCCGCTGTGCTATTGCTCCAACCCCCTTTTTTTGAGGGTGTGGGATTCTACCTGGTGGTGCTGGTAGGGGAGATCTGTGTGCGGTGCCAGGGATCAAACCTAGGGCTCCCTCAGCAAAGCCTGTGCTCCAACATGTGCTCCCTAGCCCCTCACATTTTGTTATGTTTGTTTTGTTTTGGGGTCATACTCGACGGTTCTCAGACTCGAGTCTCTGTTATCAGGGATCACGGTGTTGCTCAGGGAACCATATGGGATGCCAGGGGTGGAATCTGGGTTGGCTGCTTGCAGGGCAAACACTTTCCCCACTACAACCAACAGATTCCTTTACATATATTGGGGGGGGGTACACCCAGTGATACTAAGGAGTTACTCCTGCCTCTGTACTCAGGAATTGCAAGGCAAACGCCCTACTGCTGCACTATTGCTCCAGCCCCAGATTCCTTTATGTTTTTTATTATATTGTTTTGAGGCCACACCCAGAAGCGCTCAGCGGTTACTCCTGGCTCTATGCTAAGAAATCGCTCCTGGAAGGCTCGAGGGACCATATGGGATGCCGGGATTTGAACCAATGACCTGCATGAAAGGCAAATGCCTTACCTCCATGCTATCTCTCTGGCCCCTCCAGGTGAGGCTGGGAGGACTCTGAAATGCTGGGAATCAAACCCAGCCAGCATGGTCACGTGTAAGGAGAGATCTTTGCCCACTGCACTCTCACTGGAACCCCTGCTTTGATTTTGGGGGAGGAACCACTTTGAGGGACCATGATTAGTGCTGGGAATACAATCTGGGGCTCCCACTTTCCAAGCCAGAAAGCATGAACATGGGGGCCGGAGCGAGAGCACAGCTGGGAGGGCGTTTACCTTGCCCACACAGCCCACTCGGGTTCGATCCTTGGCATCCCATGAGGATCCGCAGAGCCCTTTCTGGAGTGATTCCCTGAGGACAGAGCCAGGAGTCACCCCTGAGCACCACTGGGTGAGACTCCTAAAAAATGGGAAAAAAAAATTACAAAAGAAAAGACGAAAGGTTCAAACTGAGGAGCCTGAAGGATCTATCCGGGCCTTGCTGGCACGGAAGAAAAAGTCTCTCCCTCCTCCCTTCCCCTGTGCCCTATTTTCTCGGGGACAGGGAGGAAGCAACATTTTTCCGGGCTGCCTATCTGTGACAGTTCTCCTGCTGGGTCTCATTTGAGCCGAGTCGGTAAATATTTGGTTCAACCTGGCTGGCAGGATAGACGTGGGGGAAGCGGCTTCAATGCTTCTTTCCAGAATCCTCCCTGCGCTAAGGTGAGGTTTCGGTTGGCTGGCCCGGTGCGGGGTGTGTGTGTAAAAGGGGGGCACCGGCCTCTGTGCAGCTGGTTGGTAGATTAGCTGGACAAGAAGTTGATTCTAAAGACACCCGCCGGCGGCTTCTAGCACTTAACCCAGCAGAGTGTCCGTGGGGGGCCCCTTGTTTTAAAAATTGCTAATGCAACTTTATAGATTATGGGCAGGATGGAAATGGAGCCTGGAGAGAGATTTCCCCTCGCCCATCTCCAAGTGGAAAAAAAAAAACACTTGCAGGAGGAATTTTTTTGTTCTGGGTTTGAGGTTTTTTTGTTTTTTTTTTGGGGGGGGGGGGCTCAGGGCTCTGTGCTCAGGAATCACTCCTGTCAGTGTTGGGGTTGGGGGAAAATGTTGTGTGGTACCCAGGGATAGGAAGCAGGTTAGCTGCTTACAAGGCAAGCATCCTCCGCACCGTGCTCAGACCCCTTTATTATATTGTTATTTTTATTATTTTGGTTTTGGGGCCACATCTGGCAGTGCACAGGTGTTACTCCTGGCTCTGTGCTCAGAAATCACTCCTGACATGCTCGGGGACCCTATAGGATGCCAGGGATCGAACCTGGGTTGGCAGCACACAAGGCAAATGCCCTCCCTGCTGTGCTATCCCTCGGACCCCTTTATTATATATATCTATATAGTCTACATCTAGTGGTGCTCTGGTGATGCTTCAGGGAACCTTATGGGATGCCGAAGATCAAACCCGGGTTGACTGCATGAGAGGCAAGCACCCGCCCCCATCGCTGTGCTATATTGCTCCAGACCCCTCTCTGCTTATTCTAATATGTGAATAAACTTAAGGGTTCAGAGTCACTCAGTTGGGGAAGGTAGTAGCAGAGATTTAAACTCTTCTACCTGAATTGGTCATGAGTATGTTACCTCAACCCTCCTAGCACCCCAGTCCCGGCGAGGCCTCTGCCCAAGGGGATAGTCTTTTAGGGGCTGACGTGATAGTTCAGCGTGTAGGAAGGATGCTGGCTTTGCTGCCCCAGGTTTGATTTTCAGCCTTACTACTGCACACGTCCAAACCTGTACATTGTCCATCTACCTCAGTAGGCCATGCCTGCCACCTGCTGTTCAAGCGTGGTATTGCGCCAAAAGGCAACCACTATTGAAAACAGTTTTCGTTTGGGAGCCATACCCGGCAAGTGCTCAGGGGTTCCTCCTGGTTCTGCGCTCAGAAATCGCTCCTGACAGGGGATGCTAGGGATCGAACTCAGCTGAGCTGCATGCAAAGCAGGTGCTTTTTTTCTCTGTCCTCTCTCTAGCTCCCCACATACAAGAAAATGTCCCTTTTTCCTTTGCTTTTTCTTCCTCTGGAAAAGGACTCACTAAGATGCCGTGGTGAGAATTTCAGAGACTGAGGAAGGGGGCCAGGAACCATGAAACAAACGCTGGTAAGTTCCAGAAGCTGGAGGAAGCTGGGAGTCCAATTTTCTCTCTCTTGAAAGAACCAACCAACCCCCCAGATAGGCTAGAGTTCAGGATTTCTGGGCTCCAAACCGTGAAAGTGTTGTTTCATGCCACTTGGGTTTGGACATGCCTTGGCTGCCCGCACACGCTCCTAGGTACCTGGGAACCGTGTCTCTGTCCTGATATTGGAAAAAGGAGCATGTGGAGGATTTCAGAGAGGGTGAGTCACTAGCCCCATGACACACAGCTCGAGAGGGCTGGGGCTGGGGGGCTGAAGGAAGCTCAGTGCTCAGTGGGTTGAGCACACAGGCTGAGCCAGGGGCACTCCCAGACATCTTTCTGTGGCTATGTTCTGTTTGTTCTTTTTGATGGGGCCACAACTGGCTGTGCCTAAGTAGGGGTTACTCCTGGCTCTGCACTCAGGAATTTACTCCTGATGGTGCTCAGGGGACCCTATGAGATGCTGGAGACTGAACCCAGGTTGGCCATGCACAAGGCAAGCACACACACACACACCCCCATCTCCACTACTAGTTCTTCAAATCTGTCCTTCCCATGGAAGCCGACTCTTGGCTGCTCTCCCAAACCAGGGAGCCTGGACCCATTTCTAGACTACAGTTGGTAAAGGGGTGGGTGCACCCTATTTTTGGGGAGCATTTTGACTAGACAAATGGGCTCTGAGGCTGCTCCCGTGCCTAGATGAAGTGTTCAGATGACTCTTCTCAATTGAAATGGCCCAGCGGGCACAGTGGATGTGGATTGTTGGGGTGCCTGTGGGGGGTTGTCCTAGTTACAGGATATAGGCAGTGGAGGTTCCCAGCAGGTGACACTAGGTTAACTCTCTGTGTGCCAGTCTGGGCCAGGGCTTCAGCCAGGTTCACCAGCCCTGGCTGGTCTCCCCTGCCACCTACGATTTCTGGGCCCCTTTGGGATGGGCTGGCTTTCCTCTTCACCCGCTATGGGGACAACCAGAAGGTTCTAGATCCACAGGCTTATTGACAGGCTACTCAGGCCTCACCCAGTACAGTTGATGGGCCCCAGTGGGTAGTGCTGGGGAGGGGGGGACACTGGCAGAGTGTGGAATGAATGGGGGATCCTGCCTGCTGAGTGCTCTCCGTGGAGATAGTCCCAGGGGAGATCTCACTGAAACCTGTGTGGCTCATGTAGGCTGAGCAACTGTGGGATGGAAGTGGAGGGGCGTCATGGAGTTTCGCTGGACGTTGAGTCACACCCCCAAGCAGCAGGCTGCCCCACCACCCCACAGAATGGGTTAAGTGACTTGCCCCCGGTTCCCAAGAGGCTCCCTAGGCCCCTGTGGGGCACCTAGTTAGATCCCAGATGTCATTCTGAAACCCAGCCGGGGGGGGGGGGGGGGGGCTTGCCCCCACTGGTAGTCATGACATAGGCGTGTGAGAACCGTAAACGTTTATTAATGGAAAATGGAATGCCTGTTAACAGCCGTGTCTTAGAAGTGGCCGGAGAACATGTTTATTTAGAAAGAAGGTCAATTCACATCGTACTGCGCCACGCACAACGGCGGCGCCTGTTTCTGGAAAGCTCTGAGTCCGAAGTGCCCCTGCTGGCTCACATAGCTTGGGTGGGGCTTAGTAGCGACGGGTGAAGTGGGGGTATGGGTGAGGGTGTGGGCCTCGGCTGCCCCGGTCCTGGCCAGCCAGTCCTCCGCCTTCCGGGCCACCGCTGGGCACCACGGGGCCCTGCGAGTGCCCACCCTGAGCAAAGCCGCCGCGCCTGGAACAAAGGCGGTGCTTGGTCCCTACGCCCGGAGACCCCCGAGCCACTCAGGCCCCACCCGGCTTAGCTGATAGCAGCAGATAGGACACTGTGGTGCCGCCTTACCCTGACAGGCCACCACGGTTCGCTATGTGTCCAGGGCCCGCAGGCCCAGACATGCCCCTCTCACCGCCTGTAAGAGAAGCAGAGGTTGCTGTGGTCTTTCTGGGGCAGCCAGAACTTGGGGGACCCCACCCTTCTGGGAGTGCCACTGGTCTCTGACCTTGCCACCTGCCATGGTCACGGCCCGACGTGCCTGAGTCCAGAGCACCAGGCCAGGAGCGCTCCTGGTGCTCATCGAGCCTTTCCCTGTGGTCCGCCCATTCACGTGCACCCCTGAGCAAAGAAGCAGGGGCTGCACTGTCTGGGGTGCCCCGAAAGAGCCAACCCCAGGCACAGTTGCTGCACTTGCTCGGGCCAGGGGCCCCCACATGGCTCACGGTGGCCAACACAGAGCAGTAGCACAGAATGACCTTTGAACCCGGCTCCAGGAATGTCTGGGGTTCTGAGTCAGGTGGGCAGTGGGGGTCCTGTGGGGTCTGTGCTAATGGGCCCAGGCTTGATCATGCACTGAAGTCCCTCACAGAGTGATGGAAATAGGGCTCACCTGGGTGGATGGGGGGGCCCTCGGCCCTCGCTCATGCGCTTGTAGCCCCCCCAGGCATCCCGGGAGTCCCGGCTGTGGCGCTCAGGTCCCCCATGGCTGTGGCGGTCATCCGAGTACTGCTGGGAAGAACAGGGCAGGCGGCACTCAGCTTCCCCCGCTGTCAGCCCAGCACACCCAACCAGAGCCTGTCTGTGCCTCTGTCCACTCGAGCTGCATGAGGGTGCTGTAGGGTATTTGGGAGCATTCACGGAACCTGCACTGGCACTTATCATGAGAGGAAATGATAACCAAGCTGCAGCCCCAGATACAGGAGCTGGGATGATTGTGTGGCACTCACCTGCCCGTCTCGCTCGGGCATCATGGACCGCGAGCCTTCCCTTCTGCAAAAGCAGACAGACAGCGCGTATGACGTGGGCTGAGTGGGATGGGCACCCCAACATGCACACACCCCGGGAGCACGGACCTGTCAGCTGAGTGCTCCTGGTACTGGCCATGGTCGCGGTGGTCAAAGTCGTGGAAGTCGTGGTGGTTGGGCCGTGAGAAGCTGGGCCGGTACCGGTCCTCCATGGCCACGCGCTTGCTCTCCGGCCAGTAGGCATCATCGCGCCTAGATTGCGGTAGGAAAATGGGGCACTGTTCTCTTAGGGAGGAGGGGTGGAAGAAAGGAAAGGGGTGAAAGGGTGGGCAGCTCTCGGCAGGACCATGGGCAGTGTTCCAGGGACTCATTTCCAAATAATCCCATCGACTTTGTATTTTAATTTTGGGCCACACCTAGTGGTGGCTCAGTGGTTCCTCCTGTCTCTGTGCTCTCAAAAAATCCCTCCCGAGTGCCAGAAAGATAGCATGGAGGTAGGGCATTTGCCTTGCATGCAGAAGGACAACAGTTTGAATCCTGGCATCCCATATGGTCCCCTGGGCCTGCCAGGAGTGATTTCTGAGCATAGAGCCAAGAGTAACCCCTAAGCGCTGCCAGTGTGACCCCCCCCCCCCCAAAAAAAAAATCCCTCCTGACAAGCTCGGAAGATCCTGTAGGATGCTGGGAATTGAATCTGGGTCAGTCCCGGGTTGGCCACGTGCCAGGCAAATGCCCTACCCACTTATGCTATTGCTTTGGCCTCTCATTGCAGCTTTGATTAGATGGATCTGTGCCCCCAAACTGCCAGGAACCTCCCCAACCATATGCCAGGCTTAGGTGGAAGCTGCCAGGAGCCTTCGACAGGGCATCAAAGCCGCGGGGCACACGCGGCTGCCTCCAAGTCTTCACGAGTCCAAATTCTCCTGAGCCAGACTCCTGCCAGTGTCCATTAGGGCGCTGGGAGAGGTGGGAGCCCAAGCAACCTACTTTCCGAGCAGCCAGACTGGAAGCTAGCTCTTTCCCTGCAGCTAGGGCTGCTGTATGTCCGCCCACCTGCCCCAGAGTGGCTGTCGGGCATACCGCTCGTCGTAGCGCTCGTCATAGGGCCTGCGCACGGCTGGCCGCCGTTCCTGCTCGTAGCGCAGCTGCTCCTGCTGGCGCCGCAGCTCTTCGCGTTCGCGGTGGATGCGCTCCTGCTCCTTGCGCAGCTCACGCTCCACCCGCAGCCGCTCCCGCTGCAGTCGCTCGCGCTCGGCCCGCTCCTGCTCCAGCTGCTCGCGGTGCCACTCAAGCATCTCGCGCTCCCGCTGCAGCCGCGAGTTCTTCTTGCGCTCCAGCCGCAGCTCTAGTACCCACTGCTCGCGCTCCCTGCGGGCAGGTGGTCGGGACACTTGCCTGCACTGCCCCAGCTGCAAGGGTTGAGGGTCGGGGTGGCCACAGAAAGGCGGGGCCTGGAAACATGCTGGTGGGGTGGGGTGGCGGGTTCGGGGAAAGTGGTTATGGGGAATGCCCTGATCCAGCCACGGGCTTACCGCCGCCGCTCAGCCTCCCGAATGTCTCGCTCACGCTGCCGCTGGCGCTCCCGCTCACGCTGTTCCTTGATCTTGTCGAAGGACAGGATGTCCCTCTTCTCCTTGCTCCCTGACTTGCGGTCCCGACTCTGGGAACTCTGCTGAGTAAAGGGGGCCGGGCACCAACTGTTACCCAAGGACCCAAGGCGGCTGGCCCGGTGGGGGCCGCTGGCCTTGCACTTGCTCACCTGACCGCCATCCCCAGCACCCTGCAGCACCCCTCAGTCCCACCAGGAATGATCCTTGAATGCAGCCCTGAGCCCTGCTGGGCGTGGCCCCCAAATCAAAACCCCCTAAAAACTAAAGTCACAGGCGATGCAGAAGCAAAAGGGACGTAGAAGCCCCAAATATGCACACCTGGAACTGCCCACGGGACCCTAGCACCTTGGGATTGATCAGACCTAAGTCCTGCCTCTGGATCAGGAACTGAAGGTTGTGGGCATGACTCTGGCACTCCCCCTCCAGAGTTAGCCCCAGACTCAAGATAGCCCAGGCCACTCATGGGGCTGCCACCACAGCATCCTGTCCAAGGGCCTCCCAAGAGCTGGGGGCTTGGGGCCAGAGTGGCAGCACAGTGGTAGGGCATTTGCTTTGTATACGGCTGAACCAGGATGGATGCAGGTTCAATCCCTGGCATCCCATATGGTCCCAAATCAGGAAAGATTTGAGTCCAGAGCCAGGAGTAACCCCTGAGCGCTGGCGGGTGTGGGCCCCCCCCCCCCCAAAAAAAAAGAGATGGGGGCCTTGCAGGGGCCTACATGCCCTCCTGCTAACAGCATCAACCCCCAAGCTCCAGGGAAGGAAGGGGCTGGGGAGATGTCTTTGGAACAAGCTCGTGTAGGGAACACTCCTGAAAGGCAAAGCTGTATGCCAATGACACCAAACACTCTCCTCATTAACAAGAGGGGCAGCAGCGGAAGGGATACTTTCAGGATGGGGCGACAGAAATGGGATACACTGTGTCCAGGGCGCCATCTAGTGCCCAGCCCAGGAATGCAGCTCCTGGCAGGGTCTTGGCCCAGGGAACCAGGGCCTGGTTTTCTCTCTCCCTAGAGGACGAGCCTAGGGGCAAGTGTGTCCCTCTGCACGACAGCCACCATAGAGGGCACAGGGGGACTCGGAGTACCTTTGGAGTACTTCAAAGAAGTCACCCTTTTTATTATACTATTTTGGGGGTGGGCACGTGTGCACAGCCGGGGTACTCTGGGCTTACTCCTGGCCCTGCTCAGTGGTGGCTTATGGCAGTGCTTGGGAAGACTGTATGGGGTGCTGAGGAGCAAGGCAAGTGCATTACCACTCTTGTGCTTTCTTCCTTTCTCTCCAACTCCGAGAGGCCTAAGACCTTGTCCTCATGCCAGGCAGGTGCAAACACCAAACTTACTCTGTCTTTGGACCTGCTGGTGGTCTTCACGCTGATGACCGGCTCGCCTTTTGATTTGTCCATGACCACAGTCCGCTCCATTCCTCGGCTGCCTTCAGGAAGAAAGGCAGAGGCCGGTGAAGTTGGAAGTGGGGCCAAAGGGGGCAGAGCTCCAGGCCCTGCCCAGCTGCCCAGCCCGCCCACCTGCCTACCCACAGGGCTCTCTGGGGCCCTGGGCTGTGACTGCAGCAGGAGCACACAAAGGGTGTCCGTGTCTGTCATCAGTGCTCCCCACCCCCTCTGCCCTCGCTGGTCCCCTAGGCAGGCTCTCACCGAAGGCCTAATTACTGATTTAGAGAGATTTGCAGTACTTGAGGAACGTTCTGAAAACATGTTCCTCGGGAGACTGGCTGGTGAATTAGCCCAAATGCTTAAGCTGTAACACGCTGTACTGAATTCCAATGCTCCAGATGGCAGCTTTGGTTTCTTTCTTTTTTTTTTTTTGGGGGGGGGGGGGAGGAGGGAATAGGTGCAAGTGTTTTTTTTTTATCTTTTGTTGAGGGGCTTCCCCAGTGATGTGGAGGCACCCAAGGTTGGGCCTAGGACTAAGAGCCAGGCCTAAGGTCCAGCTCCTCTGTGAACCACACGCCCTGGCCCTTCCAGCTTAATTTCCAGCCCCAAAGCAATCTTAGTTATCTCAAACCACTCCTCAGGGACAGAGCCCGACAGGCGTGGGCAGGAGCAACAGCGCAGGGGCCTGGTGACGCCTGCAGAACAGCATCAGTTCTGGGCATATCAGAACTGGGCACAACACTCTGGCGAGCGTCGCTCTCGGTCCTGCCAAGCTGGGGAAAGCGCACACTGACTGTGGAGCCAGCAAGGAACATTACGCGCCCGGCTGGAAGCGTCCTGCAGAAGCAGTTTCATCCTGGGGGGCTGTTCCTCTAAGATAATAATACCTGAATACTGGCGGTGAGCACTAGGCCTTGGAAAGCCCCCCCTTGCCACATGAGCACTGAACACTCATCACCTGATTTAGTGATGCGGGCGCGGTTGGGGGACCCCTCTTTCAGCTCGTCTTCATCTTTTTCTTCCTTTTTAATGTCCTCAGGCTGCTTCTCCTCCCTCTTCTCCATCTTCTCCTCTTTCTTAATCACGGTCCTGGAGAAAAGCAAAATGAGACACGAGCCCCTCCAACCAACATGGATGTCTCCCTGGTCAGTTACAGGAGGCCATGGAGAGGATGCCTCAGAACTTGCCTCCCCCAATGCCCTGCACATCACTGGGACCCCCGGCAGCAGGGTGGATTCCTGGAAAAAACCCGCCTGGGCCAGCAAAAAACTCGAGGGCTGAAAGGCATATCTGAATCACTCCCCTGACCACTGTGAAAAGTGACTCCCAGGCCAAAACAGAAGGTACCCCAAATCCAATCAAGAAGAGGCCCCAAGCCAAGACAAAGGAGGCTACATGATCCCATGAGGGGCTGGGGATTGTATCCCCAATGCTCAACACACTGGACTGAGACAGACATGTGAGTGGAGAAGACACCAATGCTTAAACTTGTGGGAAAGCGGGGCCGGGCGGTGGCGCTGGAGGTAAGGTGCCTGCCTTGCCTGCGCTAGCCTAGGACGGACCGCGGTTCGATCCCCCGGCGTCCCATATGGTCCCCCAAGCCAGGAGCGACTTCTGAGCGCATAGCCAGGAGTAACCCCTGAGCGTCACAGGGTGTGGCCCAAAAACCAAAAAAAAAAAAAAAAAAAAAAAACTTGTGGGAAAGCAAAGACATTTTCGTTTTTGCTCCTGGCCCCCAACTGGCAGTGTACTCTGGGATGGAGCCCTGGCAGACTGTGGGCAATGCCAGACAGCGTCTTAGCTGCCAAATATATATATATATATATATTTTAATTTTTGGGCATACCCGGTAGTGCTCAGGGGCTACTCCTGGTTCTATACTTTGGCCCCAGCAGGCTCGGGGACCATATGGGATGCCGGGATTCAAACCACCGTCCTTCTGCATGCAAGGCAAACGCCTTACCTCCCTGCTATCTCTCCGGCCCCCATTCGTAGTTTTTGGCCCCCATGTTTTTGTTGTTGTTGTTGTTGTTTTTGGGACACACCCAGCAGCGCTCAGGGGTTACACTCAGAAATTGGCCCCGGCAGGCTAGGGGGACCATATGGGATGCCAGGATTTGAACCACCGACCTTCTGCATGAAAGGCAAACGCCTTACCTTCAATGCCATCTCTCAGGCCCTACCCCCCATGTTTCTTATTGATGTGGGGAGAGTAACCGTGGAGATCGGACACGAGCCTGTTCCCAGCAGAGATCAGAGTGGGGGGGGGGGGCGGACGGACGGACCCTGACAGTGTAGGCGCTGCCACGGGAACCTGGTCGGCAGATGTACAAGGGATTAAGCAGACCAAGCACGGGGTAGCCAGGAGAGGAGGTGAGCAAGAACTGTCTGAGCCTGGGCAGCAGAAGAGGAACAGAGGAGGTAGGGTGGGGATCAAGCACTCTCTGAGCCTGGGGCACTTTCACTAGAGTCCTGCTAGAAGTCAAGGCCATGCCCATTTGTCTCCCACACATCCCTTTTATTTAGTTTTGGGGCCACAATGGCAGTGCTTGGGAGGGAGAAGGGGCCACTCACAACAGCTGGGCCTTCTCTATCCTCTGCTCCTGTCCTTAAAAACTGACTGAATTACAAACTTGGAAAATGCACCACCAGGCCTTGGGTCCCAGAAGACCAAGCTGGGCTAAGATTTCAGTCCTGTCCTAGGGCTGCCACAAGGGGGCACCCCATTACCACTTCCCCTCAACACTGACCCCCAACAGAACCTCTGCACTAGGTAAGGAGGTGGGCAGGGATTCAGACACTGAGCGAAGGATGGGGCTGGCCACATACAGGACCATCCATGGGCACCTCGCCAGCTACTGAGGACAACCTCTAGAGATCCCAGAAACCATTCCACCGAGATATGAGACAGAAAGTGCTGTAGGGGGCCTGGAGAGATAGCACAGGGGCGTTTGCCTTGCAAGCAGCCGATCCAGGACCAAAAGTGGTTGGTTCGAATCCCGGTGTCCCATATGGTCCCCCGTGCCTGCCAGGAGCTATTTCTGAGCAGACAGCCAGGAGTAACCCCTGAGCAACACCGGGTGTGGCCCAAAAACAAAAACAAAACCAAAAAAAAAAAAAAGAAAGTGCTGTAGGAACAAACCTGCTAGCTTCAGAGCCACATATAGTCACAGGCTCAGGCCGGGCCTGGAGCCTCCTCATGCAAAACCTGGGCTCAGCCAAGGAACCCTCAGGAACTCTGGGGTTTGTTGTGGGTCCATTTGGCGATGCTCAAGGGCTACTCCTGGCTCTTGGTTCAAGGATCACTCTTTGGGGGACCCTATGAGGCCTGGGGATTAAGGCCAGGTGGTGTAATGAGAGTGCAAGAAAAGCACTGTACCTGCTTGTACCTTCTCTTCAGGTCCTGAACAAAGCTGACAGCCCAGCCTCCTAGGGAAGTTCTGGGGGAAACCCTGTTGAACTCTGCTCGGCCTAGCAGCCCCAGGAGGGCCTGTACAGGCCACAGATCCTTCACAGAATCCTGTAGGAGCTGAGGGAGCCAGCCCACAACTAGCATCGTGGTGGACGAAAGCCTGTTCATTCCACAACCCTCACAGAAACAGGACCAAAAGGCACCACCAGAGTAGAAAAACCAGGACACCAAACAGTTCCCCTTCTGAGAACACTATGTAGTAGCAAAAGGCACCACCAGAGTAGAAAAACTAGGACACCAAACAGTTCCCCTTCTGAGAACACTATGTAGTAGTAGGGCCTGGACCAAGTTACGGCAAGTGCTTTAACCCATGACTCGCTCTGACCCACAAGGGCCTTACAGACAAAAACAAACTCAGTCATGGTGGCAACATACAGTCTGTGACTTGTTCCAGCAAGAAGGGATACATACAGGCTGGCACACCTGCACACTCCTGATCTCTCTGGCAATACCACCGCCACCTGCTTGACAGGCCTGCGCCAACTTCTTGATTCAAGATGCCACCTGTTACACAGGGCACAGGTACCCCATGAACAACCACCACACAATAAGCCTGAGAGGTGACACCTCGCATCTCTGGGTGCTGGAGATGACACCCCACTGGGCTGCCTCCCTGGCCCTGGATATCCAGAAGCCGCTCAAGATTCTCCAGTCTGCCTTGCATGTGGGGGTCTCCCCCATAGGCTGGCATCGGGGAACCGTGTGGTGCTGGGGAGCAAACCTGGGGTCCCTACACGCAGAGCCTGTGCTCCAGCCCTTCATACTACCTCCCTGCCCTACTGCACTGTGTTCTTTTCTCAAGGGGGGCCGGGGACAGATCAGAAGCACACAGGCGAGCACACTAACCCCAAAAGGTCTGTCCCATGCCCCCCTCCCGAGCCCTCCACTCCTAAGATCCAGGACAGGGAAGGGTTCCCAGAAGTGCATTACTTTTCCACTTTGACCTCCACTGGGTGATGCCTGTCAGCACTAGACACCTTCTCCTTCTTCACCTCACACTCCTTCCTGTCGGCCAGCTTCTTCCCCACAGGCTCGTTTTTGGCCTGCAAAGGCACCAGAGGGAAGCGGGTCAGGTCAGGTCGGGTCCGGTTGGGTCAGGTCAGGCTGGGTCAGGGCCTGCCGCTCACCCACCTTCTCCACGGAGATCATTCTTCCATGCAACTCTGTTCTGTGCAAATGGCTGATGCACTTGGTGGCCTCCTCGGAGGTGGACATGGTAACAAATCCATAGCATCGAGCCCCTGGACTGCGGGCATTAGTCACCACTTTGGCCCCGACAACCTTCAAGAGAAAGAGCACCAGGTTCAGGACCATCCGCCCCATCAGCCCTGTAGATGCCCAGGAATGGGCAGCACCGTTGCCACCAGCCTTGAGCTTTGGGGAGCTGTTTGGTGCCCCTACTTGGTCAGGCAGCGGATCGAGTGCATCTGGCTCCAAAACAACAGCTACTGCTGGGGATGGTCAAGTGGAGGACCTAACCATAGAGTGCTCGGCCAGGAGAGATAGCACAGCGACGTTTGCCTTGCAAGCAGCCGATCCAGGACCAAAGGTGGTTGGTTCGAATCCCGGTGTCCCATATGGTCCCCCATGCCTGCCAGGAGCTATTTCTGAGCAGACAGCCAGGAGTAACCCCTGAGCAATGCCGGGTGTGGCCCAAAAACCAAAAAAAAAAAAAAAAAAAAAAAAAAGAGTGCTCGGCCACCTGCCTCGCATGCGGCTGACCCGGGTTCCATTGCTGATGCTGCACACATGCAAGAGCAGCCCTAAGCACAGCAGGTGTGCCCCCCCCCCCCAACACTAAACTAAGAACCCAACGTTCTTCCCCTGAACACCACGACTCCAAGTGAGCCCACTGGTTCAGTGAAGCTAGGAGCGAGTGATAGGATGGAGCCTGGATGTCAGCTCAGCCTCCTCCAGCCCCATGAGAGTGGGGAAAAGGGGGTGATCCTGGCTGGCTCACAGGCAAGTGGAGGAACCCCAGTCCGAAGCGAGAACCAGGCTGAGGGGCTGCTCAAAGGGCTGAGACAGACTTCAGACACTGCAGTCACCCTAGCCTCCCCCAGGGTCTGACTTCCCCAGCACGAGCATGCCCTTTCCCCAGAACGAGCCTAAGACTGAAGGGCAGGCCACACCTAGCATGGGGTATCAGCTGAGTTCTGGGTCCAACCTCAGGGTCCCCTAGAACACTCCCTTGACCTGATGTCAAGAAGTTGAGCAAACTCAGGAGGAGCCAGTACCCTAGGGAGTTCCTGACAAGCTTGGGGCCACAGAGGGCAAGTGGATGGACCAGCATGGTAAGGGCAAGTCCCAGGGTTGGGCACCCATGTACGACTGATCTAGCAAGCCAGTGGGAGCCCCCTACTCTAGGGAAGAAAGTCAGGGGAGCTGGGGATGTAATGAGCAGACAGGCAAGTGAGTGAAGGTGGAAGGGGTCAGTGGGCAGATGCTGAAGGCAGAGTAGGGGCCTGGTTAGGATGCTGTAGGGAGTGGGGGCATCTAATAAAGATGACAGCAGACAAGGCTTAGAGGAGTGATGGGGTGGCCAGAATCTGAGGGTGCTGATACTCTGCTGCAGGCAGTGGTGGGGACAGGCAGAGGCAGTGCAGCCGATCTGCAGAAGGTCCGGGACTCTGCAAGAAGCACCAAGATGTGGGACCCTGGCACCCTAAAGAATGAGCTCTCCAAACTGGGGTCAATGACACAGAACTGACTCCCTAGGTCCTGCACTGTAAGAGAATTGGAGGATGAGGGGCCACATGTGGAGGGAGCTCAGATTCACCAAAGGAAAGTGAGGAATGGGGCCAGGGGTGAGGAATGGAGTAGTTTGCTTAGAGGGGGGGTTGGGGCTATATCCAGCAGGAGACCCCGTCAGCCACAACCAGGTTTTCGGGGAGGCTCCCAGTAGAGCACAGCAGTCTTGAGCCACACATAGCCCAGCTCAGCTTCTGATGCAAAGAAGAGTTAGAGGGAACCAGAAACCCAGACTTGGCCTGGCCCAGCAATGCAGGTACTTAACAAACATCAGGTTCAGGGCTTTCTCCTGGCTCCCTGGGGGGACTTTACACGCCACCCAGTCCGGCTGCACACGGGGCAAGTGCCTTACCCGCTGCCCACTGTCAGCTTCTTTTGCTCTACCCAGAAAATCCCACTAGGGAAACAAGCACAGTCCGAAGGGAGCTGCCCGGGAGGAGGGTTGGTGAGCCCACCTTTCCGTATTTGCTGAAAAGGTTCTTCAGATCCGTGGCTCGTGTGGTGGATGACAATCCGCTGACCCACAGATTCCGGCTTGAACTACTGCTTGTGCGGCCTGTGGGGTGGGAAAAACATAGTCACAGGGAGCAGGGGGCTTCAGACCAACTGATGCCCCTGCAGCCCTTGGGGGTAGCAGGGTGCCCCTTTCCAGGCTCAGTTCTCAGCCAAGAGAGCAGCCTCTCCCACTGGGCACTACACAGGCATCCAAGGACCGCAATGCGCTGTCCTGGGGCAAGCCCGGGTTCTGGAGACCAGGAACTCAGCACACGGGAACTGGGCAGCCCTAACTCTTGACCACACTTGAGCATCCTTTCCTGGGGCGACTTCCTCTCACCCTTAACTTTTCTTAGAGGACAGGGAATGGTTTAGTGCACAAGTTGGGGTGCGGGACCCTATACAGTGCTTGGGATCAAACCCAAGCCAGCTTCGTTCAGGTAAAGTGCCTTCCTCAGCCACTATCTCTTACTGGCCTGTAATTTTTTCGGGGAACTGGTTTTTGGGTCACCACCAGCAGTGCCCAGGAGTTCATACAAGGCAAGCACCTTACTTGCTGTACCTGTTCAAGGACTCTATAATTAATAATTATAACGGGCCCATCTATTTCTTTGGGTTTTCAGGCCACACCCAGCAGTGCTCAGGGCTTACTCCTAGCAGTCTCGGGGACCATATGGGATGCCAGGGATCAAACCTGGGTGGGCCGCATGCAAAGGCAAGCGCCTCCCTGCTGTGCTATCACACTGGTGGTCCTCTCTCACTGAGCCTCAGGAAAGGGTCTTACTAACAAAAAAACGAACCTGTCCTACGAGACCCAAACCACTATGGTCAGGCTTTCAGTAAGGAAACAAACAGAACTCGGGCTCCTCCCTCCCTCCAAAAAGGGGCCCCCCGGGGCTCCCTGGCACTTAAGTTAAAGTCATACCTTTTTCATCTTTAATGATTGGCTTTATATCTTTTTCTTCCTTAAAAGAGCTAGAGACAAAAGTTAATATTATTCAAACTGGGAATACACAGAGTGACTAGTACTATGTTCAAAGACTGACATGTGCTAACACTGAATATCTACCAGAAAAAAAAAATTAGCCTGAGATACAAATTTAGTGGACACCTCTGCAAGCCGATATTGAACATCTGAGCCCACAATGGACAATGTCAGATTCATAAACGGCAATTCGATTTAGCTGAGGGGACACTTATCGATTTAGGAACACAACCAGTTGGTTTGGTTAAGAGCAAGGAATCAAATCACCCCTTAAAAAATTAAACAAACATATACATACATACACAGAGAAATAAAACATTCATTCCTTAGCAGTAAAACTACAATCTCCCGAGGCTGGCGGGCCAATTTTGCCGAAAACAAACAGCTTATGCGTGTCATTAACCGACCCATGAAAAGGAGATAGCGTTTGGTCTAGAACTGAGAAGAGACAAACCTCGTGTTCGGCTCAGCGCCCTCACTGGCTGAGGACTCTTTAGCAGCCGGAGGGCCTTCATTACAAGCGTCAAAAGCAAACTTCTTCACGTCTTCTTTGCTATCTCTGGGCTCTGGGCTTGAGGCTTCCCGGGCCGCTTCTGCCGCCGCCTCGCTAGAGGCCTCCGCGGGCTCTGAGGCTTTACTACTCTGGGCCTCAACTGGCTTCTCTAGCCCTAGCGCAGGCTCACAGTCCGGGCTGTCGCCTCCGCCTTCGCCTGTCTCCACGGGCTCCCTTTTCACTACCGCTAACAGGGTGTCTGCCTTGCTCCACTGAGCGTGTGCCGGGGACTCGCTGGCCACATCTAAGTCACCCTCCTCCGGATGGCCGCTGCCAAAAAGGTCCTCTTCCTCCGCCAGCTTTCTGTCTGGCCCCATGCTACTCGTGTCCTGCGCCAATGGCGGCTCCAGCTCGAAACCTTCTTCTTTTACTGGCTCAGATTTACAAGTTTCCCCCAAAATGCCGAGTATTTTCTCATTTTCTACGGATTTAACAGGAATAGAATGGCACAAGGTTTAATGACCAGGGAAAATCAAGCAATCACAAGTGCGTCTCGGGCACGGCTGCCCGCTCATTGCCTGCCACCCAGAGAACGGCTAGCTACACAGAGATTGGAAAACCCACGGACAGGCTCTCACTAGACACTCCCTGCTACGTGCAATGGAAATTGGTCCCCCTAACCCCAGATTCCCACCCCACAACCCTGTGGCTGCTTTGGACATGTCTTCGCGGCATTTGCCTTCCAGGCCGCGTCTTCAGTTCTCTTGTTTCCCAAGGTTCAAGATGCGGATAGAAGCCAATGCCCGCACTGGGCGGTGAGAGCCACTTCCCAAGGGCCTTGATTGGCGTCTGACCTGACCAGTCCAACGTGGCATCCAGAAGCTCTTCCGCCGGTGGGACGGGAGGCGCATTCCGGAGGGGGGACGTCGAGAGGTGGGACCCACGGTCCCCAGAAATGCTTGTTTCCTCTCCAGTTGTCCAGATACTTCTTGGGGGTATGGGGGGGTGCTACGGGCCCTGACAAGCCACCATCTCTTGCCTGTGCAGCCTGCAGTCAACTAGCTGGAGACACCTGTTCATGTGCAGAAACACAAGCGAGCAAGTGTGGACGTGGGGTGGGGTGGGGCGGGGAATGGCCCCCTCTCCATGGGCAGAGGCGCAGCCTGAGCCTATCTGCTTCCCCTCACCCTGCACAATGCACTTGCGCAGAGCTGGGGTTATGAAAGGGTTTCCAATCTCTGATCCTAGTACCATCTGGACTGTCCAGCAGCGAAATCACTTATGAGATCATAACACAGCTTACTTAGGAGAGAGAGGGAGAGAAGGAGAGGGAGAGAGAGAGGGAGAGAGAGAGGGAGAGGGAAACAGAGAGAGAGGGAGAGAGAAAAAGAGAGAGAGCGCGCAAGCGAGAAGCCATAGGGGGTGAGGAAAGGATGGAGAGAAACAGGAATAATAAAGAGCCAGAAAAGGTCCAAACCATATTGTTGCATTTCTCTGGTCAGTACCTGGCTCCAATAGAGGTTCTTCAATGTCCTAGTTAGAAACAAAAACAACAAAACACAAGAAAATCCACAGACAGCACGTGGGAAGACCCGGCGACCGTCCCCAGCTGACACACACCCAATGCTTGGACTACTGAGTCTCATGCCCAGTAACTCAGCGGAGACTGGTGCGGTTCAAAGACAGCTTGCACCCGCTGGGTGGGCAGATCGGTTTCTGGCCCACTACATGGAGTATGTCTGGTCTCAGTAGCTGGGGTGGGGTGGAGCCCGTCTAAGATGCCCACGCATCTCCTGAGCGAGTCAGGTCCCAGTGCCACCAGCACCAGACAAGCACACATGCAGGCACCAGGAACAGCAGGTGCTCGACCAGCTCACAGCCGGACCATGGCTACCAGGCACAAGCCGGATCATCGGGACACCACTACACAGGGAAGGGGAAACCGTTTCTCCAAAACCAACTGCAGACCCAGCCACGCAGTCAGTGTCTCTCGGGGGAACAGCATGGGGAGGAAGACTCAGGCCCAGTGCCAGCAGTGCGCCAACAAACAGGGACTTACCGAAGATACCTTGAAGTCCATCGACGAAGCGTCCAAAGTGTTCTCGAAGTTCTCTCCGTCCACCTGCAAGACGAGTCGAAGGGTCAGCGGAGTTGCCGGCACCAGGAGTGTCCTGGGTGGCACCCCGTCTCCTCTTCCTGGGGTTCTCAGTGAGCCCCTCGCCCCAGACCTGCCCGTCTGACGGGGGTTGCTTCACCGGAAGCAGACAGATGGGTGAAGCGTGCTCTGCTCCACCATTGTCAGAAATACCCCAAGCACAAGTCCTAGTAGCAGCATGCTACTGCCTGTCTTGAGGGCACTCTCCCCGTTAGGAACTCCCTACTTTGCACTGTTAATCCAAGTTAACACTAACCCACTAGCCCGTGGGGTGAGGGTGGGGTAGGGGTACAGGCCTGTGCAATCTCTCATACCCAGCGGGGCTCAGTGCCTACTTGCCCCTGGCAGTGCTCATTCCGGGCCCGGTAGGTGCTACCAGGGACAGCTGCAAGCAGGGCAAGTGTTGGCTTGTCTGGGGTGGGGTGGGGCGGTGACTCCCGACCAGCAGTGCCCAGGGGTACAGTGTGGGGCCGGGGGTGACGCCAGGCTGGTGCCAGGAAGCACCCTCAACCCTGTAATATATCTCTGGCCCTATGGGCCTGTTCCTATCTTTGTTTAGGTTTTGAGGTGAGAACCATTGGTGTTCCTTGGGAGCCACTACTGGTGCTGTGCTGGGGCAGGGGAACCATGCAACAGTGCTGGGGGTCAAAACCAGATCTCTGACACAGAAACAACAAACTACCTCTAGTCAGCTTCTGCTGAGCTGTTTTACTGCCCCTAGGGTCTAGTTTTTCCAACTGAGGTACCAAAATTTATCTTTCCCAGTGGTTCCTTCTCTTTCTGGATCTGCTTCTCTGGAAATAATGCCCATGGAAAGCACGAGTCGGCCATGAAGTTGCTCAATAGTTTCTTTTTTTTTTTTTTGGGGGGGGGGGAGTTTGTGGGCCACTATTAGCTCTACGCTCAAGCGCTGGTGATCACATTCAACTCGAACCTGACCTGTTGCCTGCCAAGACTGCTCAATGCCTTGAACTGCCCCAGCCCTCACTTCTGGGATTGCCCTTTAACAACTGATGTTTCGGGCCCTGGGAGTTCCCTGAACCAGATCAGAGCTGGCTGCATGCTGGGGGACCAGTTTCAATCTGGAAAACGCATGGCAAGGTCCCCACCGCACCACCAGGAATGAACCTCTCAGCACAGAATTGGGAGTAGGTATGACTAAACTAGAGCACAAGGCAAACAAGGGCTTTGCTTTCTGTTCCAGGAAGGCACCTTGCTCAGCTCAGCTCCATAAGGGCTTCACAAAGTCACCACTGGCCTAAAATGGCTCAACCATAGCAAATCCAGAAATCTCAAACTTTCATCAGGGGCCAGAGCAATAGGAAAATGGGGAGGATGCTTGCCTTGCATGCGGGTGGCCAGGGATCGATTCCCGACATCCCACTGGTCCCCATATCCCACCAGGAGTGATTCCTATGTGGGAGACAGTAGCCCCTGATCATCACTGGGGTGTGGCCCCAAAAGACAAAAACTCAGCTAAAACAAGACATCCATCAAGTCTAAGACAGCCACCAAAGAAGGATCTACTGCAAAATCGAGCGTTCTAGAGGTAGCGTGAGGTCTAAGGCGCTTGCCCTGCATGGTCCCCTGAGCAGGACTGGGAGTAGCTCTCAAAGCACCATGAGGTGTGGCCTAATTCCACCCCTCAATGAAATGAGGACAAGAGGCAGAGCAAACTGGGGGTGGTTAGGAATGACAGGCGTGGCCTCCACTGTACACCTACAATGCACACCAGGTTGACGGTGCCTCTCAAACAAGGGTGGGCATGGCAGGGGTCTGCCGTGTATGCACGTGAGACATTTGCCACCCGAATCAGGACTGGCCCGGCTCCCCAGGCCCTCCACTCTCAGCTGCAATCATTGGGCCCATGACAGAACCCACTGCCTTTCAGTGTTGAGGGCCTACCCCACCTCAGGGACTTACCTGCTCACTGCACCATCTCTCTCACTCCTGCTGAGCCTCTATTTACTTATTTTTATTATTATTTATTATTCCTTATTATTACTCTATTTATTTTGGGGACACACCTGGTACCACCTGGGGGACCCAATTTGGGCTCAGGGTAGAACTGGGGTGAGGTCTCTCCATTCTCTCTCTCAGCCCTGACTGGGTGCTCCTGAAAGGAGAATGGGTGTGTGCCCTGCCTCATGGTTAACCGGGCCCCAGCCCGGGTCCAAGTTACCTACAGCATTCTCCGTGAGCTGGGTGGGAAGCTCCCTGAGCTGCGCGGCCATGAACTCTTTGCTGTCGCACAGGGAGCCAAGGATACTGTCTGTGCCATCCTCCCCGAAGTCGGGTGCACTGCTGTTCTCTACGTCCGTCTCCTCCAGCACGCTCACGTCCATCATGTCGAGGCCCTGAAGGCTCTCCAGGCCTGTGTCCATGTCCTCCTGTGTTAGGAAGGAGCTGTGCCAGCTACCAGGCTCAGTAACACCCAGGCTGGCGGCCACTGGCTCCAGGAGGCCACATACCTGCCCGTCTCTGGAGTCTTCTTCCAGGCCGTTATCTTCTGTGCCTTCTTCCTCTGTCTTGGGGCCTAATTGTAGAAGAATCATGCCATCAGCTCATGAATAGGTTCTAGTGGTCTTATCATTCGCCTCGGCACAATGACAGATAACAACAGCGGGGGTGTGTGGGCTCTGTAACTGGGCCATGAAAATGATGTGACCTTGTTCTTTTAGCATCTGATTTGTTTTGTCTGGGGGCTGGAGCAATAACACAGCGAGAAAGGCAAAATTGCCTAGCATGCAGATGTCCCAGGTTCGATTCCCTGGCATCCTATATGGACCCGAGACTGCCAGGAGTGATTTCTGATTGCAGAGCCAGGAGGAACCTGTGTACCGCAGGGTGTGGCCCCCAAATAATAAAAAAAACAAGATTCAAAGTTACAAAAATAATTCGTTTTCTCTCAAGTGGACCCTGAAAATAACCTAGAGGCAGCTGAAGAGCTCAAAATCACATCACTGTATAGCAAGTAAGTCTCCAGAAAAAAATAAGTGGTGGCCAACTAGAAAGGGTGCTGGCCTTCCACATGGCTGACCCAGGCTCAATTCCCAGCACCCTGTCAAGTCTCCCCGAGCCCACCAGGAGCACTTCTAGAATGTAGAGACAAGACTAAAACCTGAGCACCACCAAGTCTGGTCCCCAATCCAACTAAATAAATAAGCAAAGGAGAGTGGGGAGAGAGACGGGTCACTGCACGCAGGGCTCCTTCACCAGCCAGAGGCCCAGCTGAATCCCAGCTCCAGAGTTCCCAGGCAGAGTCCGGAGTGAGCCCTGAGCATGTTCAGCCGGCCCCTGACAGGGACAGAGGTAATGGGAGGCTGGGGAGCTGTTCAAATAGGTGGAACAGCTGCTTTATGCCACGGAGGCGTAGGTTTGGTTCTTTGTAAGCTAGAAACCCCCAGCATTCTTAGGAGTGATCTCTAAGCACTGTTGGGTGGGCCCCAAACTGTCAAGGCTGGAGGCATTTACTTCTCAGGCGTCCAAAACCAGGATTTGTGAGTTGAAGACAGGAACCTCAATTCCTCTATGTGGAAGGCCTATCTCGAGGCTCCTGTGCCCTGAGCTTTCCTGACTTTAAGTTGCCAGCACTTAACGCTGAGCAGCGAACGACAGCAAAGCCTTTGAGGCAGCTCCTGCCTTGAGGTGGGTTCGATTCCTGGCACCAAACAAACAAACACACAAAAATCAAACTGAATTCTCGCACAACCAGACTCCAAAGGCCATATGCACAATATGTGCCTGAACTCCCCAGCTGCCAGTTACAGGAAAGCCAGAAGAGGGGAGACAAGACCAAAGGGAACGGTCAACAGTTCTTTGTTTTCCAAGCAGCCTGGATCCAGACCTTTCCTGAGGATGGAGGCCCTCTGCCACATACTGTCAAAAAAACAAGGAGATGGGGCAAGTGGCTCCTAGAATGTACGAAATGACAAGGATAGCAGGTTCCCAAGACTTAAGAGTCACAGGCTTCCAAAAATAACACCAAGCGAATCTCAGAAAGAACGGGACAACAGGGCCAGGGCACTGGTTTTGTGCAGGAGGCTAGGGTTTGATCCTGGACCCCGTGGGGTCCCCTGAGCAGTGCCAGTCTGAGCCCAAAACAACGGTATTCTTTCTCTTCCTCACATACGTACATCCATAAACACGTGCACAAAACCCTTGACTCCTCAAGCGCAGTGAACCAAGTGACAACCCAACAGGTCATAAACTGCACAGTTGTGCAGCAAAAGCAAGTTCAAGATAGATGCTCTAGGGGGGCTGGGGTAAGCAGGGGGCGGCATCAGTTAGTGCTGACAGCCACCCTTGAAAGATAGCGGGTACTCTACTGCTATGCCACGCACGATTTACAAAGATAAATTCCATACCCTGGGAGGATGTGTCGCAATTTTTAAAAAATCCTCACAGTGGCTGAGGTCAGGGTGACAGTGTACATGGCAACCTGGCAGCACATGGCTCCCCCAGGCACTTCCACCACATACTGAACTCAGAATCCTGGGCAATCCAGGGAGGCTCAAGCCCACGGTGTGTGTGTGTGTGGGGTCTTGACAACAGAGGGCTGGAGTCTAGGCTGCTCTACAGTGGGGTGGGAAGGGGTGGTGGGTGGTGGTTTGGGTTTCAAGGCCGCTTCTTTGGGGGGGGGGGGAGGAAAGGAGCCAAGTCATTGCATCAGGGTGCCCAGAACCGGGAGCAGTCAGTGGGGATCCCAGAGCTGTCCTGAGTATTTCCTGCAGACAAGAGCCAACACACTGGGACAGGAGAGGAGGCTCAGAGATCTGGGTGCCTGCCCAGTATATGAGGTGCCTGGGCTCCATACCTGGTGGTGCCCAGGGGTTACTCCTGGCTTTCGCTCAGAAATTGCTCCTGTCTTGGGGGATCCTATAGGATGCTGGGGCTCAAACCCAGGTTGGCCCCGGTCAGCTACATGCAAGGCAAATGCCCTATCGCTGTGCTATTGCTCTGTCCCCAGCTGAACAACTTTTAATGCTGCAGAGCATCTAACCTGCTGGGTCTGGGTCAGAGGCCAGAAATGCCACTTCCAGCCAAGGATTTGCCTTCCACACCCGAACATATCACCTCAGGGCTGAAGAGAGAGAGGCCTGCAGGTGCCCTAACAATTTTCCTCCCGCAGAAACAGTGGTCCTCTGTGTGTCTGCTTTTTTTATTTAATTTAGTTTTGGGTCAAAATTAGCAATGTTTAGGATTGCTCCCAGTCTGCTTTCAGGGGTCTCATCTTTGTGTTCAGAGATGTACCTCTCCTGGCTCTGGGCTGAGGGATATAGGTCCTGGATATACTCAGGGGACCACAGAGGGTGTCAGGGCTCAAACATTGGGTCGGAGGACAGGGTGAGAGAACAAGGTTCTCCCCAAACCCAAGACCCACGGCACGACCTATGTAAAGTGAAGGCAGGTAAACCCGTCCCCATCCATCGGGAAAGGGAAGGGGCCGGCGGGTGGTACCTTTCACACATCTCTTGGTCATCCTCCTGCCCGACACTTCCAAGGCGATTCCCATGTCATCCGGATCCAGCCCTTCTTCCTTCAGCGCCTGGGCAGGGCGGGGAGAGGTTGAGGTCAGTGCCTGAGTGACTGATTGATGCCCAGGGGCAGCACCCGCGCTGTGCTCTGCGAGGACCCCAGCTCCACGGGGCAGGGGACAGTCACACATATATATATATATACACACACACAAAGGCTCCCTCTTTGGGGGGGGGGCACGGGTAGATCCCATCCCCATTCCTGGAGGTCTTGAAACCCAGGATGTGGGGGATCCCTCTGGGGCCCAGCAGTTGTCATCGGGGCCGGAGACCCGGAGACCCGGGTTGGCAGCGGGTGCTGCCAACAGGCTCCCCAAAGCAGAGGAGGGGAGCCCGGGAACTGGTGTGCCTGGGACTATGTGCGTGTCTGCTCGTGTGTCTATGTGCAAAGGGGGTTAGGGGGGTCCCCCTCCGTGTCTCCCCGTCTGGAGCGGTGGCGGGAGAGGAAAGGCAGGCAGGCAAGCCTGGAGGGGGGTTCCGGGGGCCGGTCCAGCCCAGGCCGGGGGCGGGGCCCGTGTGCAGAGTTCTGGGGTCGCTTTTCGGGGCGGTCCCCCGACTCCGAGGCGACGCTCGGCAAGGTCACCGCGGGCGTCCCGGGCCGGGGCGCGGGTCCCCCCGGGGTGCGAGCGGCGGGGAGGGCGGCCCGGGACGGCGGCACGGCACCTTCCGCAGGCGCTCGAGGAGGACGCTCTTGTTGCCGCCCGCGTCCAGGTTGCGCTTCTTGAGCTCGGCCCGCAGGTCGATCACCCGCAGGTCGCTGAGGCGCCGCGTGCCGGGCTCGGGGGCGCCGGGGCTGAGGGCGGCCGCGTCGCCGGGCGCCGCCGCCGCCGCCGCCTCCGCCATGCCGGGCCGCCCGCGCCGCCGCTCGCTCGGGCTGCCGCTGCCCCCCGGCGCCGGCGGCCGCTGGAGCGGGTCTCGCACAAAATGGCGTCGCCGGGCAGCAGCGCGCAGGCGCGGCGCCCGCCCCGCCCACCCGTCGCCGCGGCGGCTTCCGCTCGCGCATGCGCGCGCCCCCGCCGCCAACCGCCGCCGCCGCCAACGGGAGGCCCTCGCGCGCCTGCGCGGGCGCCTGCGCAGACACGGCGGCCGGCGGCGGGCGCGCCTGCGCGGTGGGGCGCGGGGGGGGGGGCGGCCCGAGCGGTTCCCTCGCCGCGGCGCCATTTTGTGCGACCCGTCGCCTCCGGAGAGAGCCGAGCGCCGACGGGCCCGGGCGCGGTGTGCTGCGAGCGTGTGCGTGTGCGGGCGAGCCTGGGCGGCCTGGCATGGCGGAGACGCTCTCGGGCCTCGGCGACGCGGGCGCGGCGGCGGCGCTGAGCTCCGCGTCGTCCGACACCGGCACGCGGCGGCTCTGCGACCTGCGGGTGATCGACCTGCGGGCCGAGCTGCGGAAGCGCAACCTGGACTCGGGCGGCAACAAGAGCGTCCTCATGGAGCGCCTGCGGAAGGTGCGCCGGGCGCCGGACGGGGCGACCCCCCCCAGCCCGCAGGGGCCGAGGCCAAGGTCGCCGGGCGGGGTCCGGGACGGCGCAGACCGACGGACGCGGACGGGCTGATTGACAGATTGACAGATTGACAGGCGCGCTGGCGCCGGGCCTGGGGCGCCCCCAGTTGCTCCTGTCAAAGGGGATGCCCGCCCCCGCCCTCCTACGTCCCTTTCTTTTCCTTTCCCTTCCTCCCTCCTCCCCTTCTTCCCTCCCTCCTTGCCCGTCTTCCTCCTTCCCTCCCCACTCCCATCACATCTTCCTTTCCCCACCTGCCCCCCCCCCGACCCCTCTCTCTGGGCCCCTCTTCTTCTACCCACCCCTAACCCGACTCCCCTAAAGACTCGCGCTGCCTGTCACCCATCCCCGTCCCCCTCCCCTTCGCGGTGTCTCCTTCCCACCCGCTCCGGAGGCTGACTTGAGACGCAATTTGTCAGTTGTTTGCCTGGAAGAGGAAGTGGGAGGCTGCGGGGGGAGCCAGTTCTGGGGAGCCCCGCCCCTCCTCTCTCTCTCCCCCCCCCCCCCCGTCACCCCCCAACCCCGCAATCATAGGGACATTTGCTGAACTCTTGCCTGCACTTTGCCTCTCCTTTGAACTAACATAGCCTGCCTGGGTGGTTCCTCTTGGCTGCTGCTGTTTTCTTTCTCATCCTTGGCTGCAGGCCATTAGCAGGATGCCTCCCCTAGGGAGGGCGCTGTTCATTAGCACCGCACCCTCCTCCCCCCCCCCCCCCAGACGCAGGCAAAATGGGGCGCCTGTCACCAGGAGCTCTTCTGTACCCGTGATGTTCCTGCACCTTTTTTTTTTCTGTGCCCCAGGAAAAGGGGGGCATTGGGGTGCTGCTGGCCTCCAATGCGGGGCCCAACACCGGTATCTCCTGGTGCTCTGGCCTCAGCAAGTTTTGGTACGGCTTTAGGTAAAAGTAGAGCTTGCTGATTGACTTTGACAGCACAATAGACTTAAGGGAAATGTGGGCTGACAGGCAGCAGAGGAAAGGTGATTGGGAAGACCTAGATGGGCTGGCCAGCCCCCTCCCCAAGCCTCAGTTCTGCTTGTCAGAGCATCTCTGATCCTGTTCTGTGCTGAGCAGCTTGGGGGGTGGTGCTGGTAAGTGAATGACAGACTCTTGGGTGTGGGAGGTGAGGGTGGCTAAGAGCTTTATAAATCTGGGTCCTGTGGGCCGGTTCTGCCAGCAAGACTTTCAGAGTCGGCACCTGTGATCCTGGGAGAGAACAGACAGGCCCTGGGCAGAAAGTGTAAGTCCCTGGGACTTTGCTCCTGCTCCGTTCAGTGGGCGTGGACCTGGAATCTCAGGGTTCTCTTCCAAGTCAGCTGTGATGGTGGTATCTTAAAGGACCCTGGGCACCTCCTCCCATGTCTCTGAGCACTGCTGGACTCTGCCATCACTAGGCCTGTCCCTGTTCTTTTTTTTTTTTTTTTTTTTTTGGTTTTTGGGCCACACCCGGTAACGCTCAGGGGTTACTCCTGGCTATGTGCTCAGAAGTTGCTCCTGGCTTGGGGGACCATATGGGACACCGGGGGATCGAACCGTGGTTCGTCCAAGGCTAGCGCAGGCAAGGCAGGCACCTTACCTTTAGCGCCACCGCCCGGCCCCATGTCCCTGTTCTAAGTCCCAAAATGAATGACAAGTTCAATAATTCACACAAAACCTTTAACATTTATCTATGGCCCACTTTGCCTGATTAATAGAATTCTCACAACAGCCTCCCCAACTGAGCCCTTGTTTTCAAGTATCAACAACCAATTCCAAGTCTTTATTTGGTTTTGGGTCATGACTGACTGTGCTCAGGGCTTACTCCTGGCTCTGTGCTCAGGCATACTCAGGAATTATTTCTGGTGATACTTGGGGAATCCTGGTGGGACAGACGGAGTTTGAGGCTCGAACCAAGGCTGGATACGTGCCAGGCAAATACCCTACCTGTTGTGCTGTCTTGTCTCTGGCCCCCTAACTCTTAGGACAGTTCAACTTGTGCAGATAGGAGCCAGTGAATGGATAGGGATGAGCTTCTTGCTGTGTATTTGGAAGCTTCTGGAAAAGGCAAGCCCTTGCTGACTTCGTTGCTGAACATGACGTTTCCTTCCTTTGCAGGCGATTGAAGATGAGGGAGGAAACCCGGATGAGATTGAGATTTCTTCTGAGGGAAGCAAGAAGGCGCTAAAGAGATCCAGCAAAGGTAGGGAGGGTCTTTCTGAACCGCTTCCCGCCTACCTCCCACCTCCCCCGCTTGCTGATGTGGCTCGATTGCTTGGCTGTGTTAAAGAAGGATGCGGGGGTTGAAACCGTAATACGTGGGAGGGTATTTGCTTTGTCCTTGGGTGACCTGGATTAGGTCCTGGCATCCCATATGGTCCTGGAGTACTCCGTAGGTGCAGGGACGGGAATAACTCCTCAGTATTGTCAGGTGTTGCCCCAAAACAGTTAAAGAGGGTCATGGTGGGCTGGTGCAGAGCACAGTGGGGAGGGTATTTGCCTTACATGCTGGTGACTTGGGCTCAATCCCTAGCACCCACTGTGGTCCTCTGAACCTGCCAGGAGTAAGTCCTTAACACTGCCAGGCATAGCCTTCCCCCCAAAAAAACAAGAATAATGAGCAGCAGCTCTGCTTTCACCTGGTGTCATTTTTAAAGAGAGTTACTGGCTGCAGATTGGAGCTGCCATGGTCCCCAGCACTCTCAGGAATTTCAGGGGCTGGCAAAGTGTTCTCCTGTAGCCTCCTCTCCCATCCTCTGAACCCCCAAGTACCTCCATATCAAAATTAAGTGGGGGCTGAGGCCAGCACCCAGGGATAGAGCACACAGTTTCATGTAGCCCAGAGTTGGCCTGGCACCTTACAGAATCTCCTCCCACATCAAACCCATGTTTTCCTATAACGTTGCTGGCCTCGCTGCCCGACCCGTCTCCCTTCCTGCTTGCTCCCTACTGCCACCCACCTTACCCTGGGCCTCAGCCAGGCACCTGGTTGAGCTTCCCTCTCTTTGGAGCTTGTGAGTCCTCCCACTCTTCTCCATCTGCTCCAGTTCCAGGCCCTTTTGTTGGGCCAGCTTCTGACCCACTGGAGCAGTGCCAAGTCCCCCTTAGCAGCTGGCCTCTCTTCTGTTCCCTGTGGCCTTTCGGGCGCCGTGTCATCTTGCCTCTCACTAGTGTTAAACTACTGTTTTAGAGAGACTGAAAACCAGGCTGGGGACAGTTGTGAAGCTTCTAAGGCCATAGAAGGTGCTAGTCAGGTCCTTTTCCTTCCTAAGGTTTTATAGATTTTTGTGTTTTGTGGGGAGGCCCACCCAGTGATGCTCAGGGATTACTTCTGGCTCTGCTCTCAGGGTTCACTCCTGGTGGTGATCAGGAAACCATATGGGGGTGCCGCAGATTGAACGTGGGTCAAAAGTTTTTGTTGTCTTGTTTTGATAGAGATGTGCATTAAAAAAATGCAGCACTTATTTGATGTTGGGGTGTTAGTTAGTGCCTGTAAGATTTTCCCTTCCCCATCCAGCGGTTGGGCTTTTCCATTGGTGCCCCTGTTCCCTTGTGAAGAGAGAGAGAGGTCTGCTTGTGCTGCAGGCCGACGTTCACTGCCAGGCTGGCTGTGTTGGCACTCTTGTTGGCCTGCGCCTGCCTAGAATTAGTGTCAGAGAATGCCGGGGAGATAGCGCCTGTGCTGGAGGCCCCGCTTCTTGAGAACCGTGGTTCCCTGAGCAGCAGAATGCGAATCCTCCCTGAGTGCTAGTTACCTCAGGAATGAGACACTGAACTAGCAAGGTGAAAAGAGGCGGGCCTGGCTCAGGAGCAGCGCACCTGCCAAGCCCAGGCTCCCCCGCCATGGGCAGTAGCTGTTGGCATTATCACCCGATGATCATGCGTGGCTTCCCCACGTGGCAGTTATTTCCGAACCCGGAAAGCTCAGTCGACTCATCAGCCCTCTTTTCAGGTAGACAGGAAGTGTGTGGCCTTGCAAATAGCAACTTGGGCTTAAAGGAGTGTCTGTCTTTCAGGCCGGTGATGAAATTGGTGTTGAGGAAGGTTTTCTAAATGTGAGGAGAGCTGTCATTTCTTCTCCTAGGAAATAAGAAATGTGCTAGTTGGTTTCTTTGAGGTAGATTGAAGGGGGCATCATTTTCAGCAAAGACACTGGATATAGCAGGCAGAGTGATAGTACAGCAGGTATGGTGCTGGTATGGCCCACTGCTGACCTGGTGCAATCCCCAGCACCCACTATGGTCCCCCTGAGCCAGGTGTGGCCCCAAAACAAATTGAAAGAAAAATTCCAATTGGGATGGAAGTTTTGTAGCACAGATGAGAAAGGTTGCAGGGTTAAAGCTCTTACCTTATATGTGACCAGCCCCAGTGCAGGGACACCGCAGCTAGAAGGTTCCCTGATCCACCTAATATCCTGAACATAGTTAAGAGTGACATCTGAGTGCAGAATCAGGTGGCCCAACCCTACACCACCCCAAAATCTGAGATGAAATATAAACTGAGAAAACATAAGAAAATAGACCCTTCTGGGGCTGGAGCAGTGGCGTGAGTGGTAGGGTGTTTGCCTTGCACATGCTGACCTAGGACGGACCATGGTTCAAGCCCTGGCATCCCAAGGAGCATTTCTGAGCACATAGCCAGAATAACCCCTGAGCATCACCTGATGTGATCCCCCCAAAAATACAAAATAAATCCTTCAATGAAAGACTGACAGACGTGGGGCTGGTGAGATAGCACGGAGGTAAGGCGTTTGCCTTCCATGCAGAAGGACAGTGGTTCGAATCCCGGCATCCCATTTGGTTCCCCATTTGGTTCCCTGTGCCTGCCAGGGGCAATTTCTGAGCGTAGAGCCAGGAGTGACTCCTGAGCGCTGCCGGGTGTGACCCACAAAAACAAAAAAGACTGACAGACTTATGGGTTGGGTAGGTGGTTTGTGGTGCTAAGAGCACATCCTTTGTACACACAACCCCTGGAATTAATAGGTTGCCCTGAGGACTGTACTGCTGTGTATCACTACCACCCACACCCCCAAAAAAGGACCATAGATAAAACTGAGACATAGCAGACTGGTAGTACTCAAAGATCTCTTAAAATAAGTGGACAGTTAGCAATATTAAGATGCAATTCCCAAATCATATGGACTGTCTCCCAATAAGATCCTCTTGCGGTGGCAGAAGAAATGTGCCTGGAAATAAAAGAATCTTTGTGTTTTTTTTTTTTTTGCGTGCTCAAGAACCACTCCTTGTAGGCTTGGGGAATTACATGGGGTCCTGGGGATCAAACCTGGGTCAGCTATGTACAAAGGAAGTAGTCTTGCCTACTTAGGCCCCAAGAGAATCATTTTGCCTATTTCACTGTCAACTGAAGCAGCATATCTTCCTGCTTGCCTTGTAGGCATGGTGGGTAGTTTCCTGGGTGGGAAGTTAGTGATGCCTCTTTGGAGAACTAAGGACTTGTGCCCTGTGGGATATAAAGATGGAGGTGGAAATTCCAGGGCCTGTTAAAAACTAAGAGAAGCAAGTTATAGAGACTGTGTCCAGTAGTCTCACTTCCCAAGCCAGCTTCTTTGCCCTTCTTAGCATGTCTGTATGGAAATCCCCTGACCCCGTAAATGCATCAGGACATTTAACTCCAACCAGCCTCCGCCTCTTTAAGAGGAGGGTGACCAGTGACCTTGTAGGTGGCTAACCTGGGATCAATCCCCTTTATCTCATATGGTCCCTTGAGTGCAGAACTAAGAGCTAAGCCCTGAGCACACAACTGATTATGCCACCCCACCCCCCACCCCCAAGAAAAAGTTGAGTGAGGAGGAGGCTGGGATTCTACTTTTCAGACTTAGGAAGGTGACTTAGAAGTGAAGGGAATTAGGGGCTGGAGGTATAGCACAGCAGTAGGGCATTTGCCTTGCATATGGCTGAGCCAGGAGTGATTTCTGAGCACATAACTACTAGTAACCCCTGAGTTCAGGTCACCAGGTTTGGCCCAAACCAAAAAAAAGTGAAGGAAATTATATGAATAATGTATTTGGGGGAGGAGCCCCCTAGCAGTACCTAAGGACACTGCAGTTTCATTGGGCTTCCTCTGATTCTAGGGGCTGTACTTGGTGACAGAAGGAAGTGTTAGGTATAAATTTGGGGCTGCCTGGCAGTGCTTGGAGGGGCGATATGCGATGCCAGGGATCAAGCTGGGTTAGCCACTTGGAGCAAGCGCCTTGTCACCTATACTATCCAGCCCCCAAGGCTGAAAATGTTATGGCCTTTTTTTTTTTTTTTTGTATGATTTTGTAATAAAAAACAAATTGGCCCTCCTGCGTACAGCAGGGTCGGGGAGGTGAATTCAGAGCAGCTGCAGAGCCAGGCTTAGAGGGAGGGAAAGAACGCAGAATCCCAGGGCCTGGTGCTGCCTGTTGTGTGGAGGGGTGGAAACTAGGGATTAAGGAATCCCTTCAGTTTTGAAACAGATGGTGGCAGGTGCTTTTTGCAAGTGTTCTTTCCCATTCCTATTAATTTGGGGTTTTTTAACCTTGTTTTTGGTTAACAAAAAAGAAGTCTCCTTGCCTAAGCTGAAGATGAAACATGGTTAAGATGATATTCGCAGGCCTAGGAGATGATGATGGCTCAGTGCTAGTACCGTGCCATGCAGCTCAGTCACCACCGCAGCCCCATAATCTGTGTGCTCCAGTAAGAGTGCAGCCCTCTTTGAAGACTTGCTCTGCCTCCTGATGCAGGAGGGAAGGAGAGGGAAAAAAAGACCCTGACCAGATACCTAATGCAGCGGTTAGGGCATTTGTCTTGTATACAGCCATCCCGGGTTTGATCCCAAGCACCCAACTGGGTCATCCAAGCCTGCAGAGCCAGGAATAAGTCCTAAGCAGTTAGCAATCAAGGGGGGGGGGCATGTCTTTTATTTTTCCCTTCGGTTTTTGGGTCACACCTGGCAGTGCTCAGGGGTTACTCCTGGCTCCATGCTCAGAAATCCTCCCTGGCAGGCATGGGGGACCATATGGGATGCCAGAATTGAACCACTGTCCTTCTGCATGCAAGGCAAACGCCTTACCTCATGCTATCTCTCTGGCCCCAAGGGGGCATGTTTTTAAGCTCTTAGAATAAAAAGCTAAAACTAAACATAGATGAGGGGAATTTAGAGACACGATGTCAGTTCTTGAACGTTACCTAAAAAGTGAAATTCTGAAGCTCCTGCTGCCGGTGTAGGAGCCCTGGGTCTGCTTCTCAGCTGCTAGCCATGAGTGTTGGACCCCAAACCCCACACTCCCCACCCACCTTCTTTGTTTTCTGTTTTTGGGTCACATTTGGTGGCGGTCTGGGCCTGATCCTGATCTCCTGACAGTGCTGGGGGTCCAGTCGGAGCTGACAGCTTGCAAGACAAGTGTCTGACACTATACCCCACACACACTCTTCCTGTGCAAGGTTTTTAGTGAAATGCTGGCCTAAAAAAAGTGTTTGAGCCCTTTATATACGTATATATATATTTTTTATATATATATGTGTGTGTATATGTATGTGTGTATATATATATTGGTTTTCCAGCCAAAACCTGGCTCTGTGCTCAGAAATCACTCCTGGTTTTGGGGGATCATATGGGACGCTGGGGATATGGTTCGTCCTGGGCAGCCACGTGCAAGGCAAACACCCTACGACTGTGCTATAAGCTCCGGCTCCATCAAGTCCTTTATTTTTTTTTGGGGCCACACCCATTTGACTCTCGGGTTACTCCTGGCTAAGCGTTCAGAAATCATTCCTGGCTTAGGGGGACCATATGGAACGCCAGGGGATCGAACCGTGGTCCGTCCTACGCTAGCGCTTGCAAGGCAGACGCCTTACCTCTAGCACCACCTTCCCAGTCCCGAGTCCTTTATTTTTGATTTTCTTTACTTAATCTTAATTATCTTCTTGAAGGGCCCAAAGTTTATCTTTTCCAATTAACTTGTTTCATTTCCTTTTTCTTTTTTCTTTTGGTTTTTGGGCCATACTCGGCAGCGCTCAGGGGACCATATAGAATGCCAGGATTCCAACCGCAATCTGTTCGTGATATGCTACTTGCAAGGCAAACACCCTACTCTGGTGCTATTTCGGCTCGTTTCATTTTCTTTTAGTTGATCTTTTTCATTTTTTTTTTCTTTTATTTTAGTTAATCTTTTTTTTTTTTTTTTTTTTTTTTTTTTTTGGTTTTTGGGCCACACCCTGTGACGCTCAGGGGTTACTCCTGGCTATGCGCTCAGAAGTTGCTCCTGGCTTCTTGGGGGACCATATGGGACGCCGGGGGATCGAACCGCGGTCCGTCCTAGGCTAGAGCAGGCAAGGCAGGCACCTTACCTCCAGCGCCACCGCCCGGCCCCCTATTTTAGTTAATCTTAAGACCATTTTGTTGTTGTTGTTTTTGGTTTTTGGGTCACACCCAGCTGCACTCAGGGGTTACTCCTGTCTCTACGCTCAGAAATTGCTCCTGGCAGGCTCAGGGGACCATATGGGATGCCAGGATTCGAACCACCGTCATTCTACATGCAAGGCAAATTCCCTACCTCCATGTTATCTCTTGGACCTCGATTGAGACCTTATTTTTAAAAGCACATAATACTGTGTAATTAAAGCTGGGGTAAGAATAGAAGTTCAAGCTTCATCTATGGGAAAGAAATAAAGAATGAAATCTTTCGTATAGAAAAAAAAAAGAATAGAAGTTCAGTGGAATAGAATAGGAATTATAGTTAATAATATCTGACATATGTATAAGACTGGTATTTCAAACGGGAGGGGGCAGAACAGCAAATGGTGCTGGGAAATCAGTTTTTTTATTAGTTATTTGGAAAATAATCTCATTGAGTACAAAGCGGAAAGATAAGTAACATTAAAAACAACAGTTGGGGGGCCAGAGAGATAGCATGGAGGTAAGGCGTTTGCCTTCTATGCAGAAGGACGGTGGTTCGAATCCCGGCATCCCATATGATCCCCCGAGCCTGCCAGGAGCGATTTCTGAGCTTAGAGCCAGGAGTAACACCTGAGCGCTGCCGGGTATGACCCAAAACCAAAACCAAAACAAAACAAAACAAAAAAACAGTTGGAGGACCCGGAGAGATAGCATTGAGGTGTAGGGCATTTGCCTTGCATGCAGAGGGACAGTGGTTTGAACCCCGGCATCCCATATGGTCCCCCAAACCTGCCAGGAGCGATTTCTAAGGTAGAGCCAGGAGGAACCCCTGAGCGCTGCCGTGTGTGGCCCCAAATAAAGAAACCAAAAAAAAAGAAAAACAGTTGGAGGGGTCATAGTGATAATGTAGTCGGTGGGGTCTTACATGTAGTCAGCCTGATTCTCCAGAAACTGCAGTATATATATATATAGTCCCCCGAGCCTGCCACGAGGGATCTCTTGAGTGCAGAACCTGGTAGGAGCAGGCTCTGAGTACTACTAAGTGTCATTTCAACCACCCCCCAAAAGTTAAAGGTAAATAGGTATTTTAATATGGAAAAGAGCTTTTAAATAAAAGAAAAAATCCTTTGGGCAAACAAAGCTGCTGAAGGGCTGGGAGAGGAGGACTCCTGAGTCAAACTCCTGGTTTGATCCCTGGCACTGAGTGTGTTACTGTTACCTGGAGTACCATGGGGTGTGGCCCCAAACAAAACAGAACAAAGCAAAAAGGCTGATTTGGTTGTGTCAAAGTGAAGTTTGCCTCAACTCACAAGCCATAGATTGGTTATGAACTCAGAAGTACTTAGTGGCTTAGAAAGTGAGGGGCACACAGTGCTTTCAAGTGGGAAAAACCCAAAGGAGAAAGTGTTGCAGGTGAATAACAAACTTAGCAGATCAATTCAAATCCCTCCACATATTGATCGTTTGTTCCCTTGTTTTGGGTCCACACCTGGCAGTGCTCAGGGCTGACTGAGATCACTCCTAGAGGAGCTTGGGGGGTACCATACGGGGTGCTGAGGATTGAACCTGGGTCGGCCCAGAGCTTCCACTTCTCTGGACCCTGTTTCCGAATTCTCCAGCTTCACTGCAGCTTGTGAGATCGATGCTCTCCTGCGTGGGGGTGGGTTTCATCGCGGGGTTCCATGTCAGCTTCCACAGTGTCGAAGGCTTACAGAAGTGAAGGTGGCCGCTTCTGGAACACACATGTCATTGACCTGTTGACTCCAATGATCTCTTCAGGGCGGAAACTGGAAGAAGAGGGTGTGGAAGACAACGGGCTGGAGGAAAATTCTGGAGATGGCCAGGTACGCAGTACCTGGTGGGTGAGCCCAGGGGCCCGCAGCACCTTGTTGGTGAGCCTGCGGGCCTGAGGGACTGACGTTGGGCGCTGATGATGGGATTTTTGTCTGGGCTCAGGAGGATGTGGAAACCAGTCTGGAGAACTTGCAGGACATCGACATGATGGACATCAGCGTCCTGGACGAGGCAGAGATCGACAACGGCAGCGTGGCCGACTGTGTGGAGGACGATGACGCTGATGGCCTCCCCGAGTCCCTATGTGACAGTCGGGACCTGGCGGAGGGAGACCTGCGGGAGCTTCCAGAGCAGCTACAAGAGCATGGCGTAGGTAGCGCTGCAGGGCTCAGGGACCAACTGCCAGCTTGGTACGGCATAGGTGCTGGTGAAAACCAGCTACATTTACAGTGGGAACTGCCAGGGCATAGTAAGCAGATGGTCAGGACTTTAGATCCCTGGTGTCCAACAATCACTGGTTCCAGATCTGGCGTCTCGGCCTACCAGTGAGTTTGTCCTCAGCAGCCAGGGGTGAGTGCATGTAACCTGGGGAACAGGATTTTAGGGAGTCAGCGAGTAGGTGGGGTCTGATGCTGGCAGGCCTGCTCCAGGGTGCTCTTCCAGACCTTTCAGTTACTGGATGCTGGTTGATGATATGGCCATTGCCTCGAAAATACTGAAATGGGGTTGGGGACCTAGGGGGAGTGGTGGGTCTTCTGAGGTAGGGAGGCAGTGTATTCCTGAAGCAGAAACGAGAACACTGCTGTCAACCATTTCTTTTTTTTTTTTTTTTTTTTTGGTTTTTTTTTTTTTTGGGCCACACCCGGTGACGCTCAGGGGTTACTCCTGGCTATGCACTCAGAAGTCGCTCCTGGCTTGGGGGACCATATGGGATGCCGGGGGATCGAACCGCGGTCCGTCCTAGGCCAGCGCAGGCAAGGCAGGCACCTTACCTCCAGCGCCACCGCCCGGCCCCTGTCAACCATTTCTTAGTTAGAGACTGGCACAGAGGTTACAGCTTGGTGTTGGCCATTCAGATGTGACATATTTGCTGGAGAAGGCTGGACCCTGAAAACTAAACACCTCTTTGTGTACTATTACTCCGGTTCATGTTTTGTTTCTTTTTTTGTTTTGTCTTTGGTCATACCTGGCAGCACTCAACGGTTACTCCTGGCTCTATGCTCAGGCTTGGGAGACCAATTGGGATGCCAGGATTTGAACCACCTTCTGCATGCAAGGCATTTGCCTTACCTGCTATCTCTCCAGTCCCACGTTTTGTTTCTTTTAACTAGAAATTCGTCTATCTGGCCATTGCACTCCTAATGGTTAATTCTCTTCACAGCATTGATACCTAGAGATTCTTTTTGTTTTGGGGCCACACCCTGCAGCACTCAGGTTACTCCTGGCTCTGAGCTCAGAAATCGCTCCTCTCGGGCTCGGGAGACCAAATGGGATGCCAGGATTTGAACCACTTTCTGCATGCAAGGCATTTGCCTTACCTGCCATCTCTCCGGTCCCATGTTTTGTTTCTTTTAACTAGAAATTCGTCTATCTGGGCCCGGAGAGATATCACAGCGGCGTTTGCCTTGCAAGCAGCCGATCCAGGACCAAAGGTGGTTGGTTCGAATCCCGGTGTCCCATATGGTCCCAGTGCCTGCCAGGAGCTATTTCTGAGCAGGCAGCCAGGAGTAGCCCCTGAGCACTGCCGGGTGTGGCCCAACCCCCCCCCCCAAAAAAATAAAAAAAGAAATTCGTCTATCTGGCCCAATGCACTTGTAATGGTTAATTCTCTTCACAGCATTGATACCTAGAGATTCTTTTTGTTTGGGGGCCACACACTGCAGCACTCAGGGGTTACTCCTGGCTCTGAGCTCATCGTTCCTGGCAGTCTCAGGGGACCACCTGGGAATTGAACCTGTGTCTGTCCCAGATCCGCTGTGTGCAAGGCCTTAACTGCTGCTGTGCTATCACTCCAGCCCAGGGACCTAGAGCTTCTGTTGGCAAATCCTAGAGTCCATGGAAGGAAACTTCACCCCTTACTTAGCTCAGTGCCTTTGATATGTTTTATGGTTTTATTTCTGCGAAGGGAGTGCTTCGCAGGGGAACAGTTTGGAAATGAGAAGTTAGGAGGCCTCTGGTCTCTCTGGGAGTCGCTTTTTTTTCTGGTGCTGTGCACAGCTCTGATCTCTGGCAGTGTTTTAGGTTATTCCAGCTGTCCACTTCTGCCATTCTCAGATTCACCAGTAAAGTCAGTAATAGTGAAATGCTTGAGGTGGTGGGAACTTTGTTTTTGGTTTTTTTTGGTGGAAACTTTTTGAAAAGCCAAGAGCATATGGGCAGCGAGTGGGTGTTGAAATACATATTAATTATTGAATCCTTGATGGTTGTGGATGGTGATGGATGGATGATGAGGCCTTTCTCCGCCGGCCCGGGCCATGCACCTGCAACCCCTTCCAGCCGGCAGGTCTCAGGGTTCAGGGTTCAGGATAGCAGCGAGGAAATGATCCACAGCAGTCATGAAGTTTCAGGAGACATAGCTTTATTCAGGCCCTAGCCACCATGTGTGGCTCCTAAGCTTAAACCAGTGACGGCTAACCTTTTTGAGCCCGAGTGCCCAAACTACAATGCCCGGTTCTCCCAGTGGTCAATCTGGCCCTGTTGCCAGGTGAGCTGCAGAGCAGACACTGGCACACTCGCCTCCCGCTGCACAGCATATCTTAATTGCAGACCCCTTCCCTCATGCCACCGCTGGCACGCATGCCATAGGTTTGCCATCGAGGGCTTAAACCTTATAAGCAGGCTACTTCAGCCGCCCAGCATCTCAACCTGTTTCCTAATCTTCCATCCTACCAACCTCTCCTGCTTCTCACTGAATCTCTCCTCTTACACCCCTGAGGCAACTTTTTCTTAGACCCCTCCCAGATGTGGGCAGGTCTGACCAGGTAAAATTAGCATTTTGCCCTGGGAGGGGCTGACAAGTGGGAAGAGCGTTTGTTTTGCACAAGGCTGACCTGGGTTTGATCCTGGCTTCCCACAAGGGCCCAGCCAAGAGTAACCCCTGAGCCTGTGACCCAAAACAAACAAAAAGGAGGAGAGGGGAGGGCATAACAATTAGTCAGCTAACCTGGGCTGAGGGCCTGCCTTGAATAGAGCAGAGCCAGGGGTCTCTGGGAAAATCTTAGGGGCTCTCCAGGCCTCTGGAAGGTTCTCAGAGATGCTCTCCTGGGCCCTTAGCTTCAGGCTAAAGCATGTCCAGATCTGGGGACATTGCAGTGCCAGAAGAATGAGGAATCTGTCCTGTTCTTAGACTGTAGCTAGAAGAGGGACCTCAACGAGGTAGTTTCTATAGTTTGCTGCCGGGGCCTCCCCTGTTGAACAGACTTTGCTTTGGCTCAGCCCTCAAAGCCCTCACAGAGCCTCTGCTCGGGCCCTCCTGGTTTAGCTGTAGGCACTCCTTGATGTACTAAAGTGACTCTTCTTGGGGTGACCGGCTTATAGTTCGATGCTGGTGTGATCCCTACGCTTCGTCTAGAATTTTGTCATAAAGGAATTTTTCGTTTCCTTTCCATGGACATATATGCCATCACACTCCCTTCTTGTAATACTCTTCTCATTTCTGCCTTCAGATCGAGGACAGAGATTTACACAACTTAGACACTTCATCGTCTGATTTCACCATCTTACAGGTATGTTTGTCTCTATGACTTAGACTTAGACTACAGTTGCTGACATTCACCTAATGCCTCAAGGTGCGTCACTTTCTAGCAGCTTCGGAAGGAATTTGGCTTTCCATGTGCCCGAGTACACCATGTCCACAACCAGGGCTTTCTAGCCTGGTGCCTCCCGTGGCCTCCCAGCACTGCTCTTGGCTTGGGGGAGGTTCTTGGTCACAGTTACTGGGACAAAAAGTCCTTTACAGGAGGATTGACTAGGGTGTCCCTGAGCAGCGATGTCAGGGCCCAGCCCAGGATGGGGGCAAGATCCTGAGGAGACTGGGAGAGGTGGTGCCTGAGGGCGCTCTGTTCAGTGAGAGCTGACTTCATGGTGCCTGTGTTCTCATGGCTTCTCATGGCTCTTTTGTTACCGTCTTAGATGAGAACCTATGAGATGTGGACTAACTTGCAGGTATGATTTGCCTAAATGTGGGTTTTAACTTTTAGTTTTTCTACTAGACTAAACTCTAGGAGTAAACTCATCTGGCTAGCTAATTCATCCTCTCTTCCTCTCTCTCTCTTTCTCCCCCTCTCCTTTTTTCTTTCTCCCCCTCCCTCCCTCCCTTCTTTGCGCGTGCTCGCTCTCTCTCTCTCTCTCTCTCTCTCTCACCCAGGGACAGTAGGTACAGGGGATCAAACTCAGAGCCTTGCACCTCAAGACATATGACCCAGGGTAGTTCATACTGTAGAAAGCTGCTATTTACTAGTTGTGGGTTTTCTTTACTGGGTGTTGCTGTTCCTAAGAGATGCTTGGGGTCTCAAGGGCCACACCTGGCAATTTTCAGGGGACCATCTGGTACTGGGTGGGGACTGGGCGTGGATCAAAGGCATGCTTGGTACAGAATGGACCACTGTGCCATCTCCTGGCTTTCTGTAGGGTGTAGGGTGGTGGCATTAGGTGCCTTGGCTGGAAGTGGGTCTGTAAACAGTGTCACTGGTTGTGACTTTCAGACCAGAGCTCCACTTGCTTCTGCCAGGCAGGCACAGGATTGTGTACTGATGAGCCCAAACCCAGCCTTGGCAGGGGCAAAACTTCAGGAAGCCTTAGTACTTGCTTCATCGGGGCCAGGATATGGTGCAGCTCTCGAGCGCTTCTCTTGCACATGAGAGGCCCTGGGTTTGATCCCAGCACTTACTGCATTGGGCAAAAAGGCTGATGTCTCAGAGATGACAAAAGCCACCACTGATGCTTGTCCCTTTCTCCAGTTCTTTCTGGGTCACAAATTCCTATGGTAAGATGGGTGGTATCCTGCCCCTCACGGACCCAGACAGGAGAGAGTAGTTTGCTTCACGGGGTAATTCTCTACAGAATGTCCCTTTGCTTTGTTCCCAGAGTCTCAGTTCTCGGTGTATGGGGTCTGCTTTTTGTGTTCTACTTAAAAGTGGTAACTTAAAAGTAAAGGAGAGTGGCCAGAGCAATACAGCACGGTGGGAGGGCATCTGCCTTGCTTGTGGCTGATGGGGTTAAATCTGACCCCTTCAGGAGTGATTCCTGAGTACAGAGCCAGGAGAAACTCCTGAGCATCACCAGGTAATGGGCCATTGCCCCCGCAAAAGAAGCCAGGAAGTGTCTGTGGTAAAGTGCATGCAAGAACATGAACTTTCCCGGTTCACTGAGAGACATCCGAGCGGGGCTTGTATGCCCCAGTCTTGTGGAGGGGCCTGCACCTGGCTGGCTCCACCTTGGCACTTGGTTCTGTGTATTTGGGAGTACATTTGCAGAGCACCCTATACCCGTCTCCTGGATCTGAATAGACCCTCTGCTAGGGTCCTTATAGAGACCAGGTCTCCACCATGGCCACTTCAGACCAGTCCTTTGGTTAGTGGGTGTTGCTGCACCCAGTGGGAGGCCATTTAGAGAACCACTGACCTGGAATGCTGGGGATATGGGCACATGACAGGGGGTAGGGGAGGCACAGTGTCCTGTGGGGAGAGGGAGATGGTGTAGGGGAGCCATTGCTAGGTGCTTTAGGCCTAGGGACACAGGCCATGACAGTGGAGTACCCAGTTGGGGCTGAGTTCAGTGTAGGTGTCGGGGAACAGCAGCGCTTCCTGCAGGGAGGCAGAGGGCTGTGCCACGCCAAGCCTCAGAAGGTCGGGTGGAGGGAGGACTGTGGCTCTGTTCTCTGCTCTCAGATTGGCGGAGACTGGCTGTGAAGGGAAGTAGTGATCCAGGCAGGCTTTTAAGCAGTTTTGTCGAAAGGGAGATCTGGGGTCGGACCAGAGTGAACACAGAAGCAGGGACAGAGTGGGTTCCACTTATACAGCGGGTCTCCCCCGGCAGAACTGTGAGTGCCCTGGCTTCTAGGATAGTCTGTTGAGGTCTTGTATAAGGTCTCCCGGGGGCACCGACTTACATCTGCTTTTTGTTGCAGGAAATTGAAGAGCCTTCCTTGGAGCCAGGTACTGTCCAATGAAAAACTTTATACCAGCGGGGGTGGCACCATTCTAGTTCCCCACCTTCTTTCAGTTGAATTCTTGGATTTCAGAGAGTTCCTTAGCGTAGTGTCCATAATGCTAAAGGTGTGCAGGCCAGAAGCTACCAGGATCATAGAGATTGGAAACCCAGCCATATCACCAGATCTGTGAAGGGGCGGCTCTCTTCTCATTATGCAAAATCACTCGGGGTGGTGAGGTGACCTCACCTCACACCTAAACCTGCGTAGCAAGAGATTCATATGAGCCTCTGGAGAGCCAGTGTCTCTCTGCAGCCCACGGAACAGATCTTGTGATATTGGGCATTAGCTTAACTTGGTGGTGTAGAACCCGAGCAGTGTAGGCCGGGTAGTGCAGGGAGCGGCGTGTTCAACCATTGAGACCACTGGATTCCTGAAGAGAAAAAAATGTCCTCATGAGAATTCCAAACCAATGCTAATTGCTTTCTGGACTCCAAAAATCTCAGCACGCAAAAGGAAGAGAGTTCTGATTGACATATCGAACTGGTCTGTTTAAAGAGAAAAAGCCAAAAAAAAAAAAAAAGAAAGAAAGAAAGTTGGAAATTGAGCTGTTCAGTGATTCGTTGACACATTCACTTCTAAGAGCCACATGGACTTTGGAAGCTCAAGGTGGAAGAGTCATGTGTAAACAACGACAGAACGAAGATGGTCAAGAATCAGCCAGAAGGTTTTGGGGGTTAAAGCTCTGGGATGCTTTTCCGTTCCGCGTAGCGGGGAGCGCAGGGAGCGTCCAGCGGGAGCGTGTCCACGGGTTTTCCAATCTCTGTGTAGCTAGCCGTTCTCTGGGTGGCAGGCAATGAGCGGGCAGCCGTGCCCGAGACGCACTTGTGATTGCTTGATTTTCCCTGGTCATTAAACCTTGTGCCATTCTATTCCTGTTAAATCCGTAGAAAATGAGAAAATACTCGGCATTTTGGGGGAAACTTGTAAATCTGAGCCAGTAAAAGAAGAAGGTTTCGAGCTGGAGCCGCCATTGGCGCAGGACACGAGTAGCATGGGGCCAGACAGAAAGCTGGCGGAGGAAGAGGACCTTTTTGGCAGCGGCCATCCGGAGGAGGGTGACTTAGATGTGGCCAGCGAGTCCCCGGCACACGCTCAGTGGAGCAAGGCAGACACCCTGTTAGCGGTAGTGAAAAGGGAGCCCGTGGAGACAGGCGAAGGCGGAGGCGACAGCCCGGACTGTGAGCCTGCGCTAGGGCTAGAGAAGCCAGTTGAGGCCCAGAGTAGTAAAGCCTCAGAGCCCGCGGAGGCCTCTAGCGAGGCGGCGGCAGAAGCGGCCCGGGAAGCCTCAAGCCCAGAGCCCAGAGATAGCAAAGAAGACGTGAAGAAGTTTGCTTTTGACGCTTGTAATGAAGGCCCTCCGGCTGCTAAAGAGTCCTCAGCCAGTGAGGGCGCTGAGCCGAACACGAGGTTTGTCTCTTCTCAGTTCTAGACCAAACGCTATCTCCTTTTCATGGGTCGGTTAATGACACGCATAAGCTGTTTGTTTTCGGCAAAATTGGCCCGCCAGCCTCGGGAGATTGTAGTTTTACTGCTAAGGAATGAATGTTTTATTTCTTTTATTTAAAACTGATTACGTGATCTTTTCTTTCTTTTCTCAACCTATCACGGTTGTTTTCATTAATTCTTCCTAATTATCTTTAGCCCAGCAGAATTAATTAACTCCTATGGGTCTGAAATCTTACAGTTAGGTCAGATTTCCATTGCCAGTTTATTGGGGTGTCATTTTTTGCCAAATTAAATTTCGGGTAGGTATGTACCTGCGGCACGCGGTTATCATTTTGAGTTCGTTTCCGTGCTGTTGCGTTCGTCCCAAGTGACATTGTCTCTTGTCTCTAGCTCTGTGGAAGATGACCCGGATGCGAAAAAGCCCTCCAAAGATGATAAGGGTATGTGCAAGCAGCATGACGGGGCTCCCACCCCATGTTCTCTGTTTCCCCTGTGTCTCAGACAGCCCCACTTTCTTTCCTCTGCTCTCTGCTTTTTGTGCTGTGAGTCAGGCCAACCTCAGAGTATGTGTGCGTGTGTGTTAAGAGATGGGCCGGGAGATCATACATGACCTTTGGCCACTTGTTTGCATACAGCCAGTTGGGCTTCTTTTCTCAAACACCACAGGGTTCCCGAGCACTAAATCCCACACATGTAAACTTTGAGCCCTGCTAGGGGTGATCCCCCTCCCAAACTAAATAACATGTAGATGGGCTTCTGATTTCAGATTTGAATTAATCTTAGAGTTTATCCAAGCACAGCCCTTCTTTAGAATGTCTCAAAAGTCCCTGAACTGCTCCACATAGGGTTTAGAAAGAGGAAGGCAGGGCCCGGAGAGATAGCACAGCGGCGTTTGCCTTGCAAGCAGCCTATCCAGGACCTAAGGTGGTTGGTTCGAATTCCGGTGTCCCATATGGTCCCCCGTGCCTGCCAGGAGCTATTTCTGAGCAGACAGCCAGGAGTAACCCCTGAGCACTGCCGGGTGTGACCCAAAAACAAAAAAAAAAAAAAAAAAAAAAGAAAGAGGAAGGCAGGCTCAGATGTGAGACAAGGAGAAATAGAGCAGGATATTACTCACTGTACACACAACACCCTGGGTTCGCTCCCAAGCATCTCATTGAGTCCTCCAGCACCATCATGGGCTGATTCCTGAGTTCAGAACCAGAAGTAGCCCCTGAACATGGGCCATGTGTGACCATAGAAAACCAAAATGACGAGAGCAAGAGAAGCAGCCACAGTGGTTAAGAAGGGAACATGGGACTTGCTCTGCTAGAGCCTTTGTGAAAGGTCATGGACCCTTCCTCTGTGGGGTTGCACTGCCGAACTCTGTCTGGACTAGTCTTGGGTTGAAGGGTCACGGAAGACCAGTAACCCAGCCTCCTGCCCCATCTGGGATCAGGACAAGCCAGGAGTGACTTGGGGTGCGGGGCTGTTTTTCTTGCACAGCTGTGCTCCCAGGAATTGGCTCTGACCAGAGTTCTATTTGGCAACAGGTAAGAACAACAACACTTGCCGGAATTTCTGGGTTAGTGGACTGTCTTCTACCACCAGAGCTACGGATTTGAAGAACCTTTTCAGTCTCTATGGGAAGGTAAGCCCAGGACTTTCTTTTTGGGACCACACTCTGAAGTGCTGGGGGATCGCTTCCAGTGGGCTTGAGTGGTGGGATTGAACCTGGATCAGCCATATACACAGCGAGCATGCTACCCACTGTCCTTACTGCTCTGGCCCCCAACAGCATGGGGATATCGGAGGGGGTTGCTAACCTGGTCCCAGCAGTGACTTGGGACACCAGCCATTGAGACCCTGGCCTGCTAGCCTTGAGTCAAGTGTCAAGACCCTGAGGTGCTCCGCGTTAGTCACCTGGTCCCTCTGTCCCTCCCAGTCAGGAGTGCAGTATGTGGCTTCCCCAGGCCATTCTGTCACCCCTTAAGGGGGTGTGCCCCAGGCTTGGGCTGAGTCTTTAGTGGCAGAGTCCACCCTGAGGTCTGCGAGGCCCAAACTTTGTTCCTTACTGAGCTCAGGCCCAGTGCCTACACTCTGGGGCCCACTTGGCACAGTTAATCCTGAGCACTGCTGGGAGTGGAGAGAGAATGGAACTGGCCAGCAGGCAGACGGATGCTGCCCCCAACCCATCCTCATGGTGCCTTCTGCACTTACCTTCCAGGCCCCTTGGGCAGCTTCAGACAAAGCCAGCTCTAGGGGAGGCTCACACCACTGCCTCTCCACTCTGGGGGTTCAGCACACTGAAACTAAATGGGGACAGGAATCTTTCAGAGGGCTGGAGTGTGTGCACTGCTTGTGGGAGGCTCAGTGCAGTCCCTGACACCATCCGGTCCCTTGAGATTTGCCAGGAGTGACCCCAGAATCTCTTAACACAGAGTAGCCCTTGAGCACAACCCTGGGTAGGCCCCTAAATGAGACCACAAGGGATATAGCTGGAAAGCTGGAGAGGCGGCTCAGCTGGAAACCAGGGGCCAGAGAGACGGCTCTGGAGTGCTTGCTCTTGTTTTGTGAGTGTGAGGCCCCAGACAGAAGGCCTCCCTCAATGCTCCATTCTCCTCTGTTTCCTGGCACCCCCACCTGCCGTCACTCAGACTCACACAGAGCAGCAGTGTCTCCAGGCCTAGGCCCAGTTGGTAGCCCCCCCATCCTGTGCAGGTCTCACTGGTGCCCTCTAAGGAAATGGCAAAGGTTGTCATTTCTTCCTGATGGGTGGGTACTGACATGAGCACAGCTGAACTTGCCGTGGTTAGAGTCGTGTGGGCTGGTCCTGGGGCCTATGGGTACTGTCCGCAGCATGTGGCAACCAGAGCCCTTGCTCTTTGGGTACCGTGTAGGGAGGCGGCACACGGAGACCCCTTTGCCACCTAGGATTCCCTGTGTGCCTTAAGACTCCTGGTCATGGGGGCGGACTTTAACCTGGATGTTCCTTGCTCCCTGGTGTGGGCTTGAGGCGAGTGTACACAGCCAGGTCTCTGCAGCTTAGTGGTGGGGGTCAGGTGTTGCTCCCAGCCTACAGATCCCACTGCTGGGGAATTTGGGGCCGTGCTGCTCGTCCCAGCTTCCTGAGAGGGCCATTGCAGAGGGGCCTTTGTGTCTGAGGCCTCTTCGGTGCTTTCTCCTTCAAGGTGGTGGGCGCCAAGGTGGTAACGAACGCCCGGAGTCCTGGAGCACGCTGCTACGGCTTCGTTACTATGTCCACAGCTGAAGAGGCCAGCGAATGCATTAGCCATTTCCACAAGACTGAACTCCATGGGAAGATGATCTCTGTGGAAAAGGTATAGGGGGCCTTGGTGCTTGGGCACGGATGGTGCCACCTAGGTGGGGAGGGACAAACAGGATTGACTCCGATTCCTTTTCAATTCAGGCAAAAAACGAGCCGATAGGTAAGAGGATCTCTGAGAAGAGAGAGGGGGATGGCAAGAAAGAGAAGGCCAGCAACAGTGACAGGTACTGCTCCCTGGGGTGCCATGTATCACATCCTCCTCTCAGCAGGGCTTGGGTGTTCCTAAACAGCATCTCACTCCCGGCTTTGACCCTGTGTATTATTGACAGATCTGCAAACCTCAAGAGAGAGGACAAAGGGGACCGGAAAGATGACATGAAGAAGGGTGAAGATGGAGAAAAGAGCAAAGACCAGGATGACCCCAAATCTGGCCCCTGGGAGCGAGTGCGCACCACCAAGTCAGGTAGCACCCAGCCAGTGGGCCGTGGATGGTTCTTGTCCCTGGTTGGCTGCCGTGGGTGTGGCGATACTCACCCTGGCGACTTCCTTTCCTCCTTGCTGTAGGAAGTCGGGGAACTGAGCGGACAGTAGTCATGGATAAGTCCAAGGGTGTGCCTGTCATCAGTGTCAAGACATCAGGCTCCAAGGAGAGGGTGAGTCATTTTCCCACTGGGTAACAGCCTTGATTGCGCCGCAATTTGATTTCCGTCACTGTCACTGTTGCAGAAATTGCTTCAACTTGATTGGAGAAAAGCCAGTCTTTGCAAAAGAGAGAAATCTTGAAGTTTATTTGTGCCTATGGAGAGTAAACTGCAAACTAAGGCAGTAGAGCAGGCAGTGTGGGCCTTCCTTCTAGCTGACCCAGGTTCAAGAATCAGCACCACATGTGATCTGTAAACAGAGCCAGGGGTTAGCTTGAGCCCTGCTGGGGGTAGGCCCCCCAGACCAAATATATCTGTAACTTTATTATCGTGTGTACTTATTCTAGACTTATAATTTATTTATTTATTTATTTTTTGGTTTTTGGGCAATACCCGGCGGTGCTCAGGGGTAACTGGCTGTCTGCTCAGAAATAGCTCCTGGCAGGCATGGGGGACCATATGGGACGCCGGGATTCAAACCAACCGCCTTTGGTCCTGGATCAGCTGCTTGTAAGGCAAACGCCGTTGTACTATCTCTCCGACCCCCCTATAATTTATTTTCAAGTGGTGGGCCCTCACCCAGTGGTGCTCATGGCTTATTTGTGGCTCTGTGTTCATAAGTGACACTTGTCTGTGCTTAGGGAACCTTTTGTGATGTGGGAGATCAAACTTGAGTCAGCTGCATGCAAGGCAAGGTCCAGAATCTGCATACTGTCTTTCTAGCCATCTTTGTAAAATTCAGTTTTGAGGCTATGGAGATTAGGCACTTGGGTAGGGTACTTGACTTGTCACATAGCTGGCCTGGGTTCAGTTCCAGTGCCCCCTGTTTCCCTGAGCACCGCCAGAAGAGTGATTTCTAAGTGCAGTGCCAGCTCTGATCACAAAATAAAAACAAACCCAAGAATTCATCTCTGGGCCTGATCATCTCTGCCCATAGCGTGTGACCAGCAACGCAAACTACTTTGCGTCAGAGTGAGCCACTGTCCATGGTGATCGTGCCTGGCCCAGCACCTTTCCCAGCTTCATGTGCCCCCACCCCCTCCTGGAGCCTTAGCACCTCCTGCCATGACAATCCAGACCAGGGCTTGGTAGCACCATTGAGTCTCTCAGGCCCCAACCAGGCCCAGCTCAAACTGGCTGTGGGCCTGTAGTTGGACACATGGTGAGTCTGGAAGAACCCTTGTGACTTTATCTCTCCCTCCCTCCCTCTCTCCCTCTCTCCCTCTCCCTCTCTCCCTCCTTCCCTCCCTCCCTCTCCCTCTCTCTTTGTGACTGATATCTATCTCCTCCTCTCTTTCTCCTCTCTTCCTTCCCCCTCTCTCTGTCACACACACACACGCGCACACACGCACGCACGCACACGTACACATGCACAATGAGATTTCTGACCACTGCAGCCCAAGATCCTCTGCCCACAGTTCACCCCAGCTGCTCCCCAATAGGCAGTAGATGGCCGACTCAGCACAGGGTGTTCTGCACAAACTCAAGTTTGCTTGGTCTGACAGAGCCTACCTTCTGCCTTAGCTGGGGACCCTGAGATCCAGCTTGCCAGGTACTAATCAGGCCTGAGTGGTGATGCCTGGGGCTGCTCAGATGATGGGCCCTTTAGCGGCCACCTCACAACATGGGTGAGGCTTGGCAAGGATGCACATGTTATACACGGTTTGCTTGGTGATTCGTTTGGTTGGTTGGGGGCAACACCCAGTGGTGCCTAGGGGGTGATTCCTGACTCTACACTCAGGAATCACTCCTGGCAGGCTCACAGGGCCAGATTGATGCTGAGGATTGAACTTGGGTAGGCCACGTGTTAAGACAGGTGGACACCTTACCCGTTGTACTATCTCATCAGCCCTCTTGTAGCATTTTTGAATAAAATCTTTTTCTCCTCTAAGAAGTGACTGGGAAAGTGCTTTCCAGCACTACCAGGGAAACCTCATAATAATAATGGTTGCTGGTATATGATGAGGGCTCCACATGCCTGGAGTGTTTTCTCTCAGATGCTTTCACTGCATGTGACATAAGGAAGGAAAAGGGTACAATTAAGCGGTATATTTTGGATACAGAAGGGAGAGTAATGGAAGTGGATGCTGGTAGCAATATTTAGTTGAAACATTGTGTGCAAGATGAGGTATTGGTGAATTAAATGTTTGTCCTGAGAAGCTCCTTTTTTTCCATTTTGACGCCATTGTAATTTCTTGCTAGATCATAACTTCATAGCTTACTTGCTAGTGTATCTTTGAATTGTGATTATCAAGACAAAACTTTTCCATAGGTTTGACATCCAAGCAGTGCTTGGATTCCCTCCCATATGGAAAATCTGCACTTCAGATTGTTTATTTTGGGGCTTCACGTAGCAGTGATCAGGGGTTACTCCTGGTTCTCAGAAATCACCCCTGGCATGCCCAGGGGATCCTGTGGGGTGCTGGGGACCAAACCTATGTCAGCCCCATGCAAGACAAACTCCCTACCCTCTGTGCTATCACTCCAGCCCCTGTATTCCAGGCTTTGCTTGTTTTGCTTATTTGTTTGGGGTTCACACCTGTTGCTGCTCAGGAGTTTCCTGGCTCTGCACTCAGGAACATTCCTGGTGGGCTCAAAGGACCATATGGGGCACTAGGGTTTGAATCCAGATCAGCCAGATGCAAGCCATGTTCCCTCCCTGCTGTATGATACTCCAGCCCTAATAGACCAGCTGTCTGACCACCACTTCTCTCCCCTAACACATGTTTCTTAACAAAGACCCCCTGCTTATTGGGTTAAAAGTTGATCTTCTGTGTCCGGAAGGACAGTATGTGGGGAAGGCACTATCCTTGCACTTAGCTGACCTGGGTTTCATCCTGGTGCCACTGGGTGTCCCCCAGGCCCACCAGGAGTGATCCCTGAGCATCACCCAGTTCCTCGTAATATCCTATGCTTGCAATGGTCACTTGTTTCTCCTCTTCTGTTCTCACTCCACCTTATCATGGTTCCTGTGCCCCAGGCTTCCAAGAGCCAGGACCGGAAGTCAGCCAGCCGAGAGAAGCGCTCTGTGGTGTCTTTCGATAAAGTCAAGGAACCTCGCAAGTCCAGAGACTCGGAGTCCCGTAGGTAAGTGGGTATTAGCAGGATGCCTGCACTGAGCCCCTCTAAGTTAAAGGCCCCTGCGTGTGACTTGGCATAGACAAGCTTCAGTAGACCAAGAAGATGCTTGTTTTCAGGGCAGGAGCCTTGGTGAGAGGCCATTTTTTGAAAACAAGTTTGAAAAGTCAGAGCATCAAGCAGTATATGTATGAATGGAGAGGAGGCTGTTCTCAGGACTCCATTCTTTACTTTTAATGCCCCAAACGACTTTCTACTCTAAAGGGAAATGTTGGTGAAGTGATGGCTGATTTGTTGTGAGGCTGGAATGTATGAGTAGCGGAGTTGGACGTGAGGAAGGTGACTGTGCCTGCTAGGGGGACCCTCCAGGGGTATTTCTGGACATGTGACTGCTGTGTTGGGCGGCCTGCAATTCTTTGGTCTCTACCGCTTATCAGTAACAAAAAAGAAATACTCGAATGACTGGAGCCATAGCTCAGGGGGTGGTTGAGATGCTTGCCCCGGTTCCAGCTCCATCACTTGTGGTCTCCCAAGTACAGAGCCAGTAGTCCTGGAGCACCTTCGGTGTAAGAAGTGAAAATTTTAAGAGCTTTGGGGATGGGGGATGATATGCTGCCTTGCATGCAGCTAGTCCAGGTTTGAATCCGGCACTCAGTATGGTCCTCTGAGTATTCCAGGAGTATTTCTGAGTGCAGAGTCAGGCCCAAAACATGCCCCCCATCCCTTAAAAAAGGATTCTAAGAAATTGTTCAGGGGCCGGAGAGACAGCATGGGGGGAAGGTGTTTGCCTTTCATGCAGAAGGTCGGTGGTTTGGATCCCGGCATCCCATATGGTCCCCTAAGCGTGCCAGGAGTGATTTCTTAGCATAGAGCCAGGAGGAACCCCTGAGCGCTGCCGGGTGTGACCCAAAAACAAAAACCAAAAAAAAAAAAAAAAAAAAAAGAATTAAGTTCAGCGTTAGAGCAATAGTAAAGCATGTAGGACTTGTTTGCAGCCAACCTGGGTTCAGTTGGGGGTGGGGGGGCACACCCAGTACCTTTCACGGTGACCCCTTCTGGCTCTGTGCTCAGAAATTACTCATGGCAGGCTTGGAGACACTGGGATGCTGGGGATTATACCCGGGTCTGTTCCAGGTCGGCCACGTGCAAGGCAAAGACCCTACCACTATGCTGTCACTCTGGCCCTATGGGTTCAATTCCTGGTAACATACATGGTCCCCAAGTCTTACCAAGACTGATTCCTTAGCAATGCTGAGGTGTTGCTAAAGATTCAGAAATTATTTATTTATACGGACTGGCTGGAGAGGTTGCACAGCGGTAGGGTGTTTAGCTTGCACGCAGCCAATCGGGATGGACAGTGGTTCGAATTCCGGCATCCCATAGGATCCCCTGAGCCTGCCACGAGTGACTTCTGAGTGTAGAGCCAGGAATAACCCCTGAGCGCCACTGGGTGTGACACCAAAACAAAACAAATAAGAACAAAATTAGAAGAGCAGAGCGGGAGATGGTAAATACAAGCGGTGAAGGCAGTGCCTTGCAGTGAATCCCCACTTCAGATCCCCACCCAGCACCATGTATAGAAGCCCTCAGAGTCAAGAGTAGGCCTGAGCACAGCCAGACTGTGAATTTAGGCAGTTGAATTGAGAGCTATAAGTTGTTTGTACCCGCTGAGTCGTGTGCTCGAAACTCAGTGTTCTGTGTCTCGTTTCCGCCTGTGGCTCCTGACCACTGCCAAGCCAGCAGGGACACCCGCAGCTGCTAAGTCGGCCCTCTCTGCTCCCTCCAGCATATCAGGTTCCTGTGTCCCGTGGAGGTGTGTAGGAACTGGGCTGTGGGCAGTCAGCGGTGTCCTCCTTAAGCTTTCCTGGCTCTGAACCTGTTCCATTGCCCATTGGGATGAGTAGCACTGGGTGCCCTGACTATGGGAGAGAGAAGGAAGGAAAGAAAAAGAGTAAGGAAGAAAAAAATGAAACCAGCCTGGCTGTGTACTGGTGACTGGCGCACTTACCTGGCACTTCAGTCGAGGGCAGCCGGTTCCAGTAGCTATGTCCTGTTTCAGGGTTCGGGAGCGCAGTGAGCGGGAGCAGCGAATGCAAGCGCAGTGGGAGCGGGAAGAGCGGGAGCAGCGCGAGCAGTTGGAGATCGCCCGGGAGCGCCTGGCATTCCACCGGCACTGGCTGGAGCGGGAACGCATGGAACGGGAGCGGCTGCAGCGGGAACGTATGCACGTGGTGCAGGAGCGGAGGCGCGAGCAGGAGCGCATCCACCGTGAGCGCGAGGAGCTGCGGCGCCAGCAGGAGCTGCGCTATGAGCAAGAGCGGCGGCCAGCCATGCGCAGGCCCTACGACGACCGGTGAGCAACCTGGCCAGGAGGGTTTTGGAACAGGCACACATGTTCGAGTTGCTCTCCTGATGACGGCCCATCCTGGTCTGGTCCTGGTCCTGCTGGACTGGGACTCGACAGGAAACACTGCAGATGGAAACATGCTTCCTTCCTTTCTGCACCTGCCTGCAGGCGAGATGATGCCTACTGGCCGGAAGCCAAGCGGCCCGCCCTGGACGATCGCTACCACTCGGACTTCTCGCGCCAGGACCGCTTCCATGACTTTGACCACAGGGACCGCGGCCGCTACCCCGACCATTCTGTGGACAGGTCAGCCAGGTGCCCCTCACTCTGCCCAGTCAGTGCCAGTTTCCTTGACTGAAAACTGGGGCGCTCTAACGGACTCCTCCTCATGGTTTCAGGAGAGAAGGTTCCCGCTCCATGATGGGTGAACGAGAGGGACAGGTAGGTCAGAGGTTCAGCCGTGACCACTGTTCTTTGCCCTTGTTGGCCAGACACCCTAAGGCTGGGGGAGGAGCTTGGGGATGACGCTGGAATGTCTGAGCTTTGTACTGGCTGGAGACCCCCATAGTTAGACGGTGCCTTTGGGGTTCCTGCCCCTGGATCTTCATCCCAGGTCCACATTTGCCATCCCTGGATTGCCTTTTCTCTTGCTTCCGTGGACAGGATCCAAACACTTTCTGTGGTGGGTGTGTTTATGTGGGAAGAGCCACGCTGCAGTGAGACCCCAGTGTCACGGAATGGGTGTGTGGGCTGTTCTCGGGGTCCAGTGTATCACAGGCTCTTTTGGCACCCTTCTGCCACCTCTGTCCCCCACCTCTTTGGAAAGCTCTTGAAGGCTTTTCATACGGGATGGCCGAAGGGCTCTTCCTGCCCTTCTTGGGTACCTGTGCTCTGTGGGTTCCAGACTTGTGGGCACTGTGGAAATTCCGTGGTGCCCCAGCCTCCCCTTCAGGGCTGTCCCGAGCTGCTCCTCTTTACTCTTTCCCACCAGCACTACCCTGAGCGCCACAGTGGCCCTGAGCGCCATGGTCGGGACTCCCGGGACGGCTGGGGCAGTTACTGCTCTGACAAGCGGATGAGCGAGGGCCGGGGCCCACCACCTCCCAGGTTCGTGTCCTCCAGGGCTGGGGGCGTGTGATGGGGGTACAGAGGCAGGGTTGTTCCGGGTCCTGGCCGGCTAGCTCACAGGTGTCTCCTTTAAGGGGCCGCCGGGAGTGGGGTGACCACAGCCGGAGAATGGACGATGATCGCACATGGCAGGGTGCTGCTGATGGAGGCATGATTGACAGGGACCACAAGCGGTGGCAAGGTGAGCCCAGCTCCCGTCTAAGTGGGGTGGCCCCTCCCAGGAGCACCCCACAAACGTTGTCTTGTTGTGCAGGTGGTGAGCGAAGCATGTCTGGGCACTCGGGGCCCGGGCACATGATGAACCGGGGCGGCATGTCTGGGTAAGGCCATGCCTCCATCCCCTCAGCCCTAGTCTCGATTCCGTTGGTTTTGGGGCCACAGTGGGTGGTACTCAGGAGTATGTGTGGGAGGTTTAGTGGATGGGACAGCAGCTTTCAGGGGTTCCACGACCTTCCTCTGTTCCAGGCGCGGCAGTTTTGCCCCCAGCGCTTCCCGCGGCCACGTGATGCCCCGCGGTGGGATGCAGGGCGGTTTTAGTGGGCAGAAACGGGGCAGCCGTCCCAATGATGCCCGCTTCACGCGCCGCTACTGAGGCCTGCGCCAGAGTATGTTAGTTCTCTTAAGCCGTGTAAAATAAGTTTTTTTTTTATCTGCTGCCATATTGTATGTAGCTCAATACAATGTGAACTTTGTTCTTTATTTTGTTTGGTTCCCCCACCGGTTTTTGTTTTTTTTTTTTCTATTAAATGTGTTTCTGTTCACATAGCTGGTGTTCTCACTGTCCTTTATTACAGCCCCTTAAGGTGAAACAGAGCCATTCAGGTCCCTGTAGGGGATCCCCAACATCTCCACACTCCTGGTTTCTCGACACCCCTGTTCCACATGTCTGTTTGGGTGTGCCCACCTGCATCAGGGGCAGGCAGTCCTTGCGTTTTGCTTGAGCTTTATTTCACTTAGCCCAGCCTGCCCTTCCCCTCTCCATTGAATCAGAGAGCCCCAGATTTCTGGAACCTGCTCACCCCACAAGACATGGGCTTCTCCCAGGACTGCCACGTTTGTGGCAAAGGACATGAGTTGGGGTCAACTGGACAAGCCAGCCCCAGGACTCCTCTGTGTCTGCCACACAACTTCCAGAAGCTCTGTGGAACCTGGGCACTTTGAGCTCTGCAAACAGATGCCTCCTGGATTCAGAACCAGGATGTGGGTCTATGGGGTGGAGAACCCCATGGGGTCAAAACCCTGGGCATTTTATCTGTACACAGCAACCCAGGTTCAATGCCCTGAGGTACCCTGATCCAAAAAACACAATAAAATTTTTAAAATGGACCCATGAAAAATCTGGATGCCGGCAGGTAGTTGAGGGACCACCAGATCTTTTGTGGAGTCACACCCAGCAGCCCTCAGGGATTATTCCTGGCAGGCTCCCGCGACCAAGAGATGCCAGGGTTGAACCTGGGTCAGCCATATGCAAAGCTAACCTCACTCCAGCCCCAAGGGAATCCCAAATCTTAGGATGGGGCCGTGTCTCCCTGCCTTGCCAACTCTAGACAATGTCATTAGGCTGATCACCTGGGCCTATCCACATCCTAGTAGGAACCCAGGTGCTCCCCTCTCCTGGTAGAGCTGTCCCCAGCATTCAACAACACATACTCTTAGTCCAGGTTGGGCACCATCACAGGAGGTAGCCAGTTTCCTTGGGGGCACAGCAGGAATTTGGGGAGACTCCGGCCCTTTCACCCAGGATTCAGGCCCTGGCCTGTGTGACTTCCACCATCTGGGCCTTTGGGAGGCTGCCCACCTACTCCTGGGGTGTCCCAGCCCAGCCTGGCAGCTGATTATCCTCCTTCCACCCAAGCCCAGGATAGGCGCCCACCGCCGCAAGCCCAGGAGCAGCTTCCAAAGTCCTTTATTTAAAGGGCAGGGCCGAGGGCGAACGGCTTGGAGTGGCGATCGGGGTCCCTGATTCGGCTTCTGCTACTTGAGTCGTTCCTTCACATAGTCCCAGCCCTGCCGCGAGTACTGGCCGGCCTTGGAGGGCGCTTCGGACAGGGTGTTCATCACCGCCAGGATGCCTGCGGGCCCGGGCAGCGAGGCAGGGGGGAAGCCGGGTTCTCGGAGGGGCCCCCTCCCCACGCATCACCTCCCGGGCAGGCTCCCCCACCCGCCCGCCAGGGGGGCAGCAGCACTCCCGGGCTTACCTGAGTCCCAGGAGTCGCGGAAGTGGAAGTCGACCTTCGGCAGCGCGGGGAGCTGGGCAGAGGGCGGGGCGAAGACGACGCTGACCCCGGCCCCGAAGCAGGGCTGGGCGCCAAGGAGGACCCCACCCCGCCCGCCGCCCGCCGGGTACCTGCGGCATCCTCAGGCCCGTCTGCTCGCACACGTACTGGCCGGCCTTCCGCAGGGCGGGCGCCGCCACCTCCTCGCTCCTCCGCAGGGCCGCCAGGCTCCGGTCGCCCGAGCCCAGCAGGCCCTGGTCGTACGCCATGTACACGGCGCCCCCCGCCACGCCGCCCTTGACGACGAACCTCAGGAGCGACCACATTCGGGAAACCATCGCCGGCCGGCCGGCTCCGCGCGCGAGGCAAGGACACTCGGCGGCCCGGAAGCTTCCGGTCGGGCGTCGCCGGGGCTTCTGGGAAGTGTAGTCGCCCGGGCTGCCGCGGAGGCCTCTGGGGAGTGTAGGCGCTCGTTCGCCGCAAAGCCTCCTGGGAAGCGTAGTCGGTGACTCTGCGGCGGAGGCGATTGGACCGAAGGACCGAGGGTGATTTGCATGAGAAAGGCGAGCTCCCGGTCACGTGGTAGGGTGGGGTGTTGGGTGTGGCTAGCGTGTAGGGGCGGGGCCAGCGCCGGATTTAGTACCGGAAAAGCCCGGCGAGTTTCCTAGCAACGGCCGGACGCCGTCCTTGGCTCCGCCCCTTCGGCGGCGGGTCTGGTCACGTGGCTGGGTCCCTCCAGGCCGTGGCGCGGCCGGAGGTGGTTCTAACTCGCTGCCTCGCCAGTCCCTCGGGAGCTGCAATTCAAGCCTGACCTCGGTGGGCTGGCAAACTGATAAGAGAAACTGAGGTTCGAGAAGCTGACTGCACGGCTGGTCTCACATCCGTTTCCTTGCTTGTTGTTTTGTTTTTTGAAGAGGTTGTTGGGTCACACCCAACGGTGCTCCGGGAATACTCCTGGCTCGGCGCTCAGAAATCTGGCAGGCTGGGTGGGGGGTGCACATAGGATACAGGGGACCGAACCCCGCTTGCAAGGCAAACTCCTACCGGCTGTGCTCTCGCTCCAGCCCCTCACATCCGTTGCCTCCTCCTTCCCAGCCATTCATTCATCTGTCCATTCGTCCACCGCCTCATCCATGCAACCACCCAGCAGGCCCGAACACCTCCTGCGGAGCTGCTGTGGGCCCAGGGCCGAGTCAAAAGGGGTGCAAGGGAGAGCGGAGAGGCATGGCCACCCTGCGTGGGGAAAGGGAGCATGTTCGTTTCTGAGATTTGATCCTGGACAGGAAAGGGAGGAAGGGCAGTTTGTGCGTGTTCAGTCTCCCGGGAGAGGCCGAGTTGGCCCTGGCCCGGCCCTTTACCGGGGTAAGGGCTCTCGCCACAGAGAGAGTGTGGGAGGGAGAGAGGGAAGGAGTGATCAGGGCCAACTTTGGCTGGGAGGCTGGTCCCAGAGATTTGGGAAGTCTTGCCTCCCCCAACTCTCAACCCCCTGGGTCCTGCAACTATTCCTCTCGTCCCTTTCCCGCATAGCTCAGAACTCCGCGCCTAGACTCCAAGAGCAAGAGAGAGCACAAAGGATCGGAGCATGTGCTTTGCAGGCAGGAGACCTGGCCTGATCCCTGCCACCCATGCTCCCTCAGGAGTCCATAAGCCCAGATCGCGGCTGGATATGCTCCCGTTTTACCCGCCCCAATAAGAACCACCCAACCTTAAGCACACCCGCTGCCTGCAATTTGCGGCAATCTGTTGCGCGTGCGCAGAGCGACTGCAGCGAAGCCTCCAACCACTAGGGTGCGCGCGCCCCTTCGCTGCCTCTCTGGGCTTTTCGCCTCGCCGGAAGTTTGATATCCCGGCATCCCGCGCGGCGCCGCTCTTTCTGCTTCGGCAGCCATCGAGAAGCTGCAGGTTAGTCTTCTGTCCTCGCTTAGGATCCGTCTCCATCCGTATCTCGGGAACCCGTCGCGGCCTTGTCGGGGGTTGCCGGGTGCGGCGAAGGGTCCCGGGGAAGCCGGGGCGAGGCGGATCGACCCGGAGCTCACTTCCACCCCTTTCTCTCCTCTCCATCCTTGCCCGTCCAGCCATGGCTCTGCGCTACCCCATGGCCGTGGGCCTCAACAAGGGCCACAAAGTGACCAAGAACGTGAGCAAGCCGAGGCACAGCCGCCGGCGCGGGGTGAGTGTCGGGGCGCGCTCGGCGGAGGCTCCTGGCGTTGGGTCTTGCAGACAGTGGGGCGCGGGTAGCGTCAGGCCGAGCAGGTCCGGGCACTGTCCGTGTCTTTGGAGCATGGAGGTTGAACCGGTTGAGTGTCGCATGGAGGGGCTTCAGGCCGGTCTGGACTCAAGCGCCTGCCTCCATCGGGGCCCATCGGCAGCGTGAGGGGCTGCGGGGAGCCTCCCCAGCCCCCTGTGCTCTGACCCTCTTGCCCTCTCCTCCCAGCGTCTCACCAAGCACACCAAGTTCGTGCGGGACATGATCCGAGAGGTCTGCGGGTTTGCCCCCTACGAGCGGCGCGCCATGGAGCTGCTCAAAGTCTCCAAGGACAAGCGCGCCCTCAAGTTCATCAAGAAGCGGGTAAGTGGGCCCAGAGCCATAGCACAGTGGTCGGGCGCTTGCCTTGCATGTGGCCAACCCCAGATGGACGCAGACAGGTTCAATCCCCTGAGCCTGCCGGGAGTGACCCAACCCCTCCCCAAGGTAAAATAAACTGGTCAGGACTACGGCCTTACTTCTGCACCCCAAGGTTTTTTTGTTTTCTTTTTTGTTTTTGGGCCACACCCGGCGATGCTCAGGAGTTACTCCTGGCTGTCTGCTCAGAAATAGCTCCTGGCAGGCACAGGGGACCATATGGGACACCGGGATTCAAACCAGCCACCTTTGGTCCTGGATCGGCTGCTTGCAAGGCAAATGCCGCTGTGCTATCTCTCCGGGCCCTGCAGCCCAAGTTTGATCCCCACAGCCCATATATGTGCCGCCCCCCCCCCAAACTAGTCATTGGCTCCTGGCAGTAACAATTCATGAGTGCAGAGCTCCCCCAAACCGTGTAAATAGGTGGGTTGTGGGTTACTGTCATACCACTTGCCTTGGGTCCTGTCACCCCAACAACCACTGCTGGTCCAGAAACCAAAATAGGAAGGCTTTGGTGCAAAGGGACAAGATGGATGAGGGTCACACATGGGTTCCTGTCCCCAGCTCTACCAAGTTTGAGAGACAAGGGTTGTAAAACCCCCTGGCTAATGGCTGCTTCCCAACAGGTGGGGACACACATCCGGGCCAAGAGGAAGCGAGAGGAGCTGAGCAACGTGCTGGCGGCCATGCGGAAGGCAGCAGCCAAGAAGGACTGAGATCCCGACGGGCTGGGGCTACGCGGTCATGTTGACAAGCAGGCTGCCATGTTCTGGAAACACATTTTTTAATCATAATTAAATTACTTCTATGTGCAGTCTGTGAATTATGCGTCATTGATCCAAGTCCTGGTCCTGAGGGTATTGGTGCTGCCAGGCGGTCACCGGTCCAACACCATAGCCCGAGCCCGCTCCTGCCCCTGTGGGAAGGCTATGCGGAAGACCTCGTGGTAGTGTTCCACGAAGTGCACCTCCAGGCCCTCAGTGATGAAGGCCGCTAGGTCGTAGAAGTCTTTCTTGTTCTCTGCTGGTAGCACCACACACGTCACACCTGCACGCTTGGCCTGGAGGGAGAAGCTGGTCAGTGCCCTTTCCCTGTCCCAGAGTGTCCCTGGAGTGAAGGGGAATGGTAGTGCTGGCCAGCCTGGGGGAGATGGGCTGCTGCGAGCAGTCTAGTGCAGCCCCTCCCTGCTAAGATCTGGGTTTCAAGGCCCCTGAGCCTGGGGAGTCAGGACCCGGTCGGTGTCTGGGCTGACCTGGACCTGGACCTCCAGGTTTCCGTGCAGTTTGGGGCTCCTGGCTTACTTAGCTGGTGAGGAAGACTGAGGTGGTGGGGTCAGCTGATGGCAGCAGGACTGCGTGCCCCACCCCCAGATAGAGACCCAAGGCTCACCGCAATGGTCTTCTCCTTGATGCCGCCCACCGGCAGGATCTTGCCCGTCAAGGACACTTCGCCCGTCATGGCCAGGTCGGGCCGCACAGACTGCCCCAGAGCCAGGGACAGCAGCGCTGTGACAATGGTGCAGCCAGCGCTTGGACCGTCCTTTGGGGTGGCGCCCTGGGATGGGGGACAGGAGGTGGTACAGGGTGAGGCCCACGTGAGAAGCAGGGAAGGGAGCCCTGGGCTGGAGATGGGGGGCCACCCACCTCAGGCACGTGCAAATGGATATGCGAGGCAACCAGGACATCGTTGTGGGGGTCATGCTGCATAAGGAAGGCTCTGGCGAAGGTGTAGGCGATGCGTGCACTCTCCTTCATCACATCCCCCAGCTGCCCCGTCACCTCCAGGCTCCCGTCCTTGTCCCCTTTGCCGTCCTTGTCCCGTGGCCGCCTCAGGCATGTCTCGACAAACAGGGTAGAGCCCCCTGGGAACATCAGGTAGCATGGGCCATGAGCAGGCTGGATGCCTCCACTGCACACTTCCTGCCCCAATGATGGGCAGGGGCCACCCAGCCTTCTGGCTGTGCTCAGCCAACCAGAACTTCGGTCCTCTATAGCTTAGACCTGGTGTCAGCTCTGGGGACTCAGAAACACCCCCACACAAAACTTTACTCAAAGATGAGCTTCGTGTAGAATGTAGAACCCCCAGGTGCCCCTGCACTCACCCATGGCGGTCCAGGCCAGACCCATGACCACGCCAGGCGGCGTCACGTCGTACATGCGCTCCACCGTGAACACGGGCTTGCCCACGAAGTCCTGCAGGTTCTGGGGCGTCACCTCAACAAAGTCGGCCTCGCCGCTGACGATCTTGTAGGCCGACTTGCGGAGCACCTGAGGTGAGCAGGAGCCAAGGTTGGGGGGACACGCTGTCACCGGCGTGCCCCCCATATACATGCACAACACTAGTTGGGGAGGAGCTGGCCCCGGCCTCACCTTCTCCACCTGCTTCTGCAGGTTACGGACGCCGCTCTCCCGGCAGTACTGCTTGATGAGCAGCGTGAGCACCTCTGCAGACAGCCGGGCTTTGCTCTCGTCCAGGCCACACAAGGCGCGGGCCTGTGGCACTAGGTACCGCTGCGGGGAAGAAGCAAGCGGGTGTCCACACAAGGCTCTGGGGGTGCCTGGCCTGCGACTCCCTGCACAATCCCACCAGCCCCTCCAAGAAGACCTCTGGAATCCTGGACTCACACTGACAGGCCAGGGCCTGCACACAGCTGACAGGCCATAGGGCCTCCGTCTGAACTCTAGGATGAAGCCGCCTCTACAGCATAGGGGAGATGGCTGCACCCCACACCTGCCTCCCCCACACACAATTGGCTGAGTCTTTTTTTCTTCTTCAGGTTTTGGGACTACAACCTTCCATGCAACCTTCCTAGCTCTGCGCTCAGAAATTACTCCTGGTGGGTGCAGGGATGCCTGCTGTGCTATTGGTCCAGCACCGACAATTGCTCAGAGCCCTAATCCTCCCTCTGTGCCCACCCCCGTCCTCCCCTTCTGAAATGCTTTGATTTTCCAGTTTCTACGGTTCGGGGCTATACCCAGCAGGGCTCAGTGGCCATCAGGTGGATGCTGGGGGACCACTTCTTTTTTGATGGCCAGGATGGAGTTCAGCCCAATAAGCCTCTTCTCCAGACTGAGGCCCCCTTTTCAGAAAGGTAGAGTCTATCCTCTGCTCGTAAGAAGGGCAGGCAAGGGGCCTCACCTCGGCGATGGCAAGCTTTTCCTGTGCCACGTAGCCTGACACGTTGATCATCTCCATTCGGTCCCGGAGGGGCTCTGGGATGGTGTCAGTGACATTGGCTGTGCAGATAAACAGCACCTGGCAGGGGCGGGCAAGAGGCTTTGGTGCAGGACTGGCCTTGCCCTACCTGGCAAGCCCCACCACCAGGCCCCACTCCCCTCTCTGGCGCACACCTTGGACAAGTCCACTGGTACATCGAGGTAATGGTCGAGGAAATTGGCATTCTGCTCGGGGTCCAGCAGCTCCAGCAATGCTGACGAGGGGTCCCCCTGGTAGCCCCTGCCGATCTTGTCTACCTGGAGAGGCAACAGTGGGCAAAGGTGAGCCCCATTTCCCAGATACAGGTCCTCGGGGGCAGGAGGGACCACAGGCAAGGCCCATGACTCAGGAATTTTGGGACATGAGACCCAAGGGGTCAGAGGACCTCTGGGCTGGTCCTCCCAGCACAGACCTCATCAATAAGGATCAGGGGGTTCTCCGTCTTCGTCTTCTTTAAGCACTGGATAATCTTTCCTGGCATGGCGCCCACGTATGTCCGCCTGTGGAACAGCACTTGGCTTGGCTCAGGCCAGACCCCCACCCCAGAGGCCACAGCAGAGAGGGACAGAGCTGGAAGACTGGGAGGCTGGGGAGTAGAAGCCAGCAGCCTGAAAACTCGGCTCAATTTTTAAGAGTCTGGATTAATCCAGGCTGACGGCCACCTGGCTTTTCAACAACTTTCCAGAGGGATCCACAGTGGAGTAGCTCAAAGGCACTGTCCCTGTCTCTGCCACCAGATCTCCCAATGGGTGCAGAAAAGGGCATAGAGCAGGAGCGGGTGGCAAGGGGCTACCTTACCTGTGCCCCTTGATCTCGGCCACATCAGTCATGCCCCCTACGCTGAAGCGGAAGTACTCTCGGTTCAGGGCTCGGGCGATGGAGCGGGCAATACTGGTCTTGCCCACACCAGGGGGTCCATAGAAGCAGAGGATCTTGCCCTGGGTGGAGCCTCGGAGCTGGCTGACGGCGATGAACTCCTATAGGGTGGGGGTAATGGCTTTGTGCGCACCAAGCCAGGACGCTGCCTGGTAGAGGTGGCAGCAGATCGGGGAGGGCCAGTTGGGATGGCGCCTCACCAGGATGCGCTTCTTGACGTCCTCCATGCCGTAGTGGTCCTCCTCCAGCACCGCCTGTGCCCGGCCCAGGTCCAAGTTCTCAGCACTCTGTTTGCCCCACGGCACTGACGTTAGCCAGTCTAGGTAGTTGCGGGTGACGCTATGGAGGATGGGGGGGAAGCAGGGACCGTGAGTGAAATGGGTTGCCTGGCCCTGGGGCCAACCCCCCAAAGACAATTCCCCCAAAATAAAACAGGTGGGGACTTTTCTGGGGCTCAACAAGCCAGCCCAGCAGGAGGGGAAACTGAGGTCAGGTGGACACCGCTTCCTCGTGTGGGAAAGGGTCACCCCCTCCGGTTAATGAGGGCCCAGTCCATTTCCGGTATGTGCTTGGACAGATCAGAAAACGTGGGACAGGAGCTGTGGGCCGGAGCCCCAAGAGGAGGAGGAAGAGGGTCCCGGCGGCGGCGCATGTGCAACGCTGTCCCCTCACTTGAACTCAGACGAGTGGTTGTCGAGCAGCCCCAGCTTGCTCAGCTCCTCGTCCACCACGTCCATGACATGCTTGGGCACCGCCAGCTCCTTAAGGCGCTCCCGGAACTTCTCCTCGATGGCATCCTTGTCCTCCTTCTCCAGCCCCAGCTCCTTCTTGATGATCTTCAGCTGCTCCTGCAGCAGGTACTTTCGGTGCGTCTGCTTGATCTTCTCCTCCACCTGCAGCAGTGGGGCGGGCTCAGACGGGGGTGGCCCCGGGACTCCCAACTGCCCTCAAAACCCCAGCTCCCCCAGCCCCTATCCCCCTGCATTGTGGGTTCCAGCTAGGCCTCACCTCCCGCCCCAGGCGCTGCTGCAGCTTGCTGAGCTCGAACTCCTTCTTCAGGAGGGACAGAGCCTTGTACAGACGCTTGGGGATCTGCCAGGAGAGGGGGCAAAAGGGGCAGAGGTGCCCTGAGATCAGTCCGGGTCAACCACAGTGGGGCAGGAACTGCGTAGGGAAACCAGCAAGGCGGGGGCGTGGCCTGGCAAGTAGGTGGAGTCAGGAGCAGAGTCTTGTGGTGGAGCTGAGTGGAGCATAGAAGTATGTGGAGCCTTGTGGGGCGGGGCCTAGGCAGTGGGCACAAAGCTTGTGGTGTGACAGGGGCATAGGCAGAGCCTGTAGGTGTTGGTGGTGAGTGGGGTCAGGAGTGGGGCGGGGGTGAGGGGGAAGCCTCACGTTGGTCTCCTCCAGCACGTCCTGCAGCTCGTGGGACTCTGCCCCGGTAAGCGCAGCACCCATGTCGCTCAGGTAGATGGGGTTGTCCACCACCCTCTGACCAGCCTGCATCATCTGCAGCACCGACTCCCTGCAGGGATCAGGGAGCAACTGGGGATGCAGCTGGGGCCGGCCAGGACACAGCCACAATGTGGGGTTCAAGACCAGGGGAACATCCCCAGCCAGAGGCCAAGAGCTCCTGAGTCCCCAGGACCACCACCACCACCACCACCACCACCACCACCACCACCACCCCCCCCCCCCCCCCGCCTCTGTCCCCCACAAGGACGGAGCCTGGGCACAGGCCCTGGGGGCTGATTCTTCCCATGAGGTCTCCCTGGGGCTGCTCGCCCCCTACCTGTACAGCGGATTCAAGGCGATAATATCCCGGATGGTCTTGACGATTTCCGCTGTCAGGGCCTGGGGGCAGGAGAGGCAAAGTGGGGTGGGGGTCTGGAGGGGGTCTGTGGGCCCAGCACCCCACATCCGCCACCTCAGGGACATAGAGAGAATAACCTGGGGCACCCATACCTGACACCAATGGGGCCAGAAAGTGGGGGTACCTCTTTTAAGCACCACCCTCCCAGTTGACACCCACTTCTCCACTGATGCTGGAAAGTAGAATTCAGCCTGAGGACATCCACACTCCGGCTTTGGGGCTCCAGTACCTACACTAATGCCAATGGTCATGCTAGCTGAAGCGATAGAATAGTGGGGAAGGTGCACCACCAACCGGATTCAATTCCCGGCACCCCATAGGGCCCCCCAAAAAACACAAGGAATGATCCCTGAGTACAGAGCCAGGAGTTTCCCCTGAGCAACATCAGATGTAGTTCCCAAGCCAAAAACAAACAAACAAAAAATGAAAGGCCCATGTTCCTTATCTCTAGAAAACTGGGGGTCGGACCCATTGTGAAGCCCTGGGGAGTACAGGCAAGAGACCATGGGAGCATCCGACGCCCTCCCATCTTGGGGTGCTGGGTGGGCAGGCCCCTAAATGCCATTTGTAGAAAGAACCAAACAGGTGGGCAGAGTCCAGCCAGACTTTCCCAAGGACCCCGTCTCCAGGGCAGCCCTAGCCAGCCAGGCTTGTTCTCTCTCCTAGGAGAGACTCTGGGCAAAGCTGAAGCATGCCAGGGTCTCACCCGCAACTGCCAGCTGGGCTTCCTGACCCTCCAGCAATGGGCAGGAGGACACTGGATGAGACCAGTTCCCCTCACCCCACCACCAACTATGGCCAACTCACCACTCACGATCACCACTACGCCCAAACACTACTTAAAACCACTTGACACCCACATCAGCCACCCCCCCCCAGCACCACCCCACATTGCACTGCTTGCTGTCAAGGCCGGGGGAGCATGGGGATGTGGCTGTGCAGGCTGGTTCAGTGGTAGGTTCAACTGTGGGCGCTCTAGCACCCATGGCAGACATTACCAATCCAGCCCAGAGCCTGGACCGGAGCAAGGCCATGGGCCCTCTTAAAGAGCTTAGCTCAGGGAGACCCAAAAAGAGGACAACAGGGAAAGAACCTCACTTCCCTCCCTGTTCTGGTTGTTAGATCGGGACCAGGGTTCTGACTGCAAGGCCCATGAGGACAATGGGGACTTGGGGGTAGCATGACGCAGGGTCCCCCAGGAAGGCTGGAGGCCTGACCTTGACTTCCTCAGTGACCTGGAAGTCTTCGTGGACCACGTTCTCCACCTCGACCATGAGCACCTCGCTGGGTGCGCCCAGGGCGGGTTCCAGCACATCAGCCCCATGCCTGACTCCCGCCTCTTCCTCTGCCTCTTTCTTGCTGCGCTTGGGTTTCCGCCGAAGCTTCTGCTTATTTTCCACCTCCACCTCCTCGGGCTCCACCTCTAGCTGCCGGCTGATGTGAATCCTGCAGGCGGGAGGTGCACAGTGGTCTCAGTACCTACAGTCAAGTTCACCCCTGAAACCCCAGATAGAGACCTCCAGTCTGGTTCCTAAAGCCTGGGAACCTCCAGGTCAGGACAGAAAATGACGCCCCCAGGGCCGGAGAGATAGCATGGAGACAAGGCATTTGCCTTGCATGCAGAAGGACGGTTGTGGTCATTCGCCGGCATCCCATATGATCCTAGGAGCCTGCCAGGAGCCATTTCTGAGCATAGTCAGGAGTAACCCCTAAGCAGCGCTGGGTGACACCCCCCCCAAAAAAAAAAAGAAAATGACGCCTTCTCCGAAAGGCTCTTCCTGATCTGCAGGAAAGGCCCATCAATGCCCCCGTTTCCTTCCCCCAAACCAGAGGGCAAGACCACCCCATTAAGCATGTTGGGGTCTGGAAACCTCTCAAACACCAGGCATGGGGCTACATGGAACTTTTACTGGCATGAACCACCAGGGGTCTGGCACTGGAGAGAGGCTCAGAGGCCCTGGCGGTCCCATGTAACACTCCAGAAAAGCGGGCTGGCATCACTACAGGGAAATTCTAACTAACTAGACGGTGAGGGAGAGGGATCCCAGAGGCATACACATGTGGGGTCACCCTCCTGCAGGGTAAGCTAAGGCTCTTATAAGGGCACTGCCTGCCCAGTGTGCCACTTTGGCCAGTGTCCTCAGGGGTCCCCCAGCTCACCTCCGGTGCCCCATGACGATCATGCGCAGTTTGTCCCCAAGATCCTGCATCTCATGGATCTGTACAAAGGTCCCTGTGTGGTAGACCTCGTCCAGGCTCTCCACCATGTCGGACTCGTTGCTAAGAGGCAGGCAATGGGGATGGGGTGGCTCAGTACAGGGGTGGGGTGGGGGTGCAGGAGGACCACGTGCTGACCAGAGCTCACATCCCCAATTCCAGCCTGCACTGTCCCAACCCAGCAGCTCGAGGATGAAAAGTGGCTTACTGGTGAGGGGCAGGCAGGTGTGAGGAGCGGCCCCTGCTGGGCCCCTGTACCCAAGACCAAACTTGGGATACAGGGGTTAAAACAAAGTCCCCCCTACACACACAAACACATACCCAACATGCTGACAATGACCCAACACCCAGTCTTTAGCCCAGACTCCCAGGGCAGGCTCAGTGCATGGCCTTGACCCTCTGCTGGGCTGCTTCCAGGTCAAAGGTCAGTGGCTGAGTCCCACTTACTTGTCATCTCTCTTGAGAAAGACTCCGGCATATGGCTGGGCCAGACGGACCTTCCTTCTGAGCAGCTCCACCAACTTCTTATTTTTAACCTGGCAGGACAGCGAAGCCCGAGGTGAGCTGCAGAGCAGGGGTGGAGGTGGAGAGTCCCCCTCCTACAATCCCACCCACAGCTCTTGGGGCCGGTGAGTCTCTGGGCAAAAGAGTTGCCCAGATTCCGGACTCCCAACTCGGAAACACAGTGGGAGGCCTCAGTGGGATGGCAGGGCAAGAGGGCACACCAGGGCCACCTCCTTCCTGTTGGAAGCCAACACCAGCCAACTAAAGCGCCAGATTAGGACGTGGGCCAGAACGCCCAATTTCCGGTGAGGCTCCGACTTGGCAATTTGCATCACTCAGAACTTTGGTTATGGAGGCCAGAGAGATAGCACAGCGATAGGACGTTTGCCTTGCAAGCAACGGACCCAGGACCGGCTTTGGTTTGAATCCGGGCATCCCATATGGTCCCCCATGCCTGCCAGGAGCGATTTCTGAGCTCAGAGCCTGGAGTAACTAACTCCTGAGCACCGCCAGGTGTGGCCCAAAAACCAAAAAATAAAATAAAATAAAAGAACTTTGGTTGTGGGGCCACAGTGGGGGTGGGGGGTGCTTCAGGTGACTCTACTGCAGAACGACCCCCCAGTGGTGTTTAGGGAATCATCCTGAAAGGTGCTCCTGGTGTACTGCTGGTGGCCAGTTTGGGGTTCTGTCAGGCAGTAAGGAGGGGCATGGTAAACCAGGAGGTGGTAACCAAACGGGGCTCTCACATGCAAAACCCCCATCCAGGCCTGTGAGCATCCTCCCCCTCCCGTTTTGTTTTGGGGCCTGGAGGTGTCTGGGGGTTTCTCTTAACTGGGGAGTGGAGGAAATCACTGGAAGTACACACTCCTATCCTTTGTGCTCACTCCCTCCCTGGACTCCAGCGGTCTGTTTTGGTGGGGGAGGGGGTCTGGGCCTCACCCAGCAGTGCTCAGGGCTGACTCCTGGCTCTGTGCTCTGGGACTCCCCCCCTGGCAGTGTTTAGGGGACCCCAAGTGGCCAGCTGTATACTAGGCAAGCACCTTCAATCCTCTCCGAATTCTCCAGTCACCCTCCCTCCAACAGCACCTGATGCCCAGGCATGACTCAAAATATGTTCCATGACCCCACTCCCCCCAGAACTATTATTAGGTGGCCTGGGGTCTGGGGTGGGGCGCCCAGTCTCTGGACAAGGTCACTGAGACTTGCAGGGGGGAGAGGCCTTGAGCTTCCACACACTCCAGGAAGCTGATTCGCTTCGCAAGATCCAGAGACCAGGGGAGGCAAGGGGCAGAGGGTGACTCAAGCTGTGTGACCTAGCTCAGATGGTGCAGATAAGCACCCCACCCCCCATCCAGCTCTCCAAATTCCACATCAAAGGGTGGGGTTGAAGAGGAGGGAGGGAAAGACATCTGGGTTTTTCCAGTACCCAATTTTCTTTCAGACTCTTACATCAGCCAGAGTCCCCTCCCATTCCCATTCCGGGCTCTTCAGCCTGTGATGTTGTCTTGAGGATTTTTGTTTTGTTTTGCTCTGAGGGGGGGGGGGGGTTTCCAATGAGCACCTCACACATTTGAGTCTGCTCTTGCGCAGAGCACCATCCAGGGGGACTCATCTGAATCAATAATCATTTTCTTCCACAATGTCCCTGAGCTTTCCCAGTCCACCAAAATGATCAAAGGAGACCTTCCTTCCAGCTCCAAGCCCAGGACTGCAGGGCCACAGATTAATCCAAGGGGGTCAAAGATGAAAACTGCTTAAGCATGTTACCTGCAGACTAGAGGGGTCAGTAGATAGTCTGGGGAGGGGGAGAGACGGGGCAGGGCAAAGACACGATGGAGACTTTCTACAACCCTACAATCCTAATTCAAGTCAGCTGCTAGCTCAGTGCCTCCGACGCACCATTGCCTTCACTAAACTCGCCTCGCCCTTGCGTGTCGAGAATGCGAGTCCCCAAAGGCAACAAGTAACGAGTTCGCGGCTGACTTGGGCTCAAGACCGCGTCCCCGAACATCTGCAACGAGGGCCAGGGCACGGTGCGGTGCAGCTAACGAGTCGTGACTCTGCCCCCAGCCCTTAGAGGCGCAGCCACGGATTGCCGGGCGAGGAGAGACGGTCGACAGCCACCGGGTGGGCCTGAGTGGGTTTCTAGAAGGGCGCTGAATCGCAAACTCCCGCCCTTTCGGGGCAGCAGGAAAGGAGGGTAGGAACTTGGTTCTGGTTCCCTCGGCGGTGCCGGGGAGGCCTGCGAAGGTGCCCAGACCCCCGAGTCTCCGCTCCACTGGCCCCGATCGCACGGGCCGAGGCTCGGAGGCCCAGGGCGGCCCGTTACCTCGATGATCTTGATGAAGCGCGGGAACACGGGGTTGCGGGTGACGGCGATGAGCGGCAGGTGCGGGAACACGTCCGGGATGGTCATGGGCGTCAGGGCCGTGATGACCGGGCCCTCGCCGCCGCCCGCGCCGCCGCCGGAGCCCGCGGCCCCCTCCTCCGCGCCGCCCTCGGGGGCGTCGCCCGCGCCCGAGAACCCGCCGCCGCCGCCGCCGCCGCGGCCGTTCGCATCCCAGAGCCCGCGCCACGGAGCCGCTGCCGCCGCCGGCCCGCGGCCCCACAGTGCCCAGGAGGCCGCGGCGTCGCACGCCCGCCGGCCTCGCGGCAGCCACGAGCCGCCCGGCGCCGGCAGCCGCCCCCCGGAGACGCCCAGCAGCGGCCGCCGCAGCGCCCAGCCCCGCGCAGCGCCCCAGAGGCGCACGTAGCCTGCGCCCGCCGCCATGGCCCGGCCATCCTGGCGGCGCGCGGGGATCGCGTCACTTCCGCGCGCCGGCCGGGCCGAGCGCGTCACGTGGTCGCAAATAGACGTGGTTTGTGGGCGTGGTCGATTTGGGCGTGGTTTGTCTCTTGTGGGCGTGGCCTGCTGAGGGGCGTGGCCGGACCAGGTGGCCTTGGGCTTTGCAGGCATGCAGTACCCCGGACAATTTTATTATTTACTTTATTTACTTATTTATTTATCTTCTTATTCATATATTTGTTTATATTATATTTATTTTTATATTTATATTTAGTATATCTATTACATACATGTGTCTCTTCTATTTATGTGTCGTATTGTTATTAATTCATAAACAAATTTTATTTTTATTTTTAATAATTTTATTTATTTATTTATTTATGTATTTATGTATTTGGTTTTGGGGCCACACCCGGCGACGCTCAGGGGTTACTCCTGGCTGTCTGCTCAGAAATCGCTCCTGGCGGATACGGGGGACCCTATGGGACGCCGGGATTCGAACCAACCACCTTAGGTCCTGGGTCGACTGGCTTGCAAGGCAAACGCCACTGTGCTATCTCTTCGGCCCCAATTGATCTTTATTTTTATTTTTATTTATTTATTTATTTATTTATTTATTTATTTATTTGGTTTTTTGGGCCACACCCGGTGACGCTCAGGGGTTACTCCTGGCTATGCGCTCAGAAGTCACTCCTGGCTTGAGGGACCATATGGGACGCCGGGGATCGAACCGCGATCCATCCTAGGCTAGCGCAGGCAAGGCAGGCACCTTACCTCTAGCGCCATCGCCCAGCCCCATTATTTTTATTTTTATTTAATTTTTTGGGGGGTTTTGGACCACACCCGGCGGTGCTCAGGGGCTAGGGGTTCCTCCTGGCTCTGAGCTCAGGAATCACTCCTGGCAGGCTCCGGGGAACCCTATGGAATGCCAGATCGAACCCTGATCGGCTGCATGCAAGGCAAAGAAAACCTCTCCCCGGCACCCCATAGGGCCCCCCAAAAAACACAAGGAATGATCCCTGAGTACAGAGCCAGGAGTTTCTCCTGAGCAACATCAGGTGTAGTTCCCAAGCTAAAAAACAAACAAACAAAAAATAAAAGGCCCATGTTCCTTATCTCTAGAAAGTTGGGGGTCGGACCCATTGTAAAGCCCTGGGGGGTACAGGCAAGAGACCATGGGAGCATCCGACGCCCTCCCATCTTGGGGTGCTGGGTGGGCAGGCCGCAAAATGCCATTTGTAGAAAGAACCGAACAGGTGGGCAGAGTCCAGCCAGGCTTTCCCAAGGACCCCGTCTCCAGGACAGCCCCAGCCAGCCAGGCTTGTTCTTTTGTTTTTGTTTTGTTTGGGGGCCATGCCCCTTGACGCTCAGGGGTTCCTCCTGGCTCTGCGCTCAGAAATCCCTCCTGGCTCGGGGGACCATATGGGAGGGACGCTGGGGCATCGAACCGTGGTCGCTCTAGGCTAGCGCTTGCAAGGCAGACGCCTTCCCTCTAGGGCCACCACTCCGGCCCCATCTCTCCCGCAATGTCTTTAAATGTCTCTTAAAAAGAGAGTCGGGTCGCTGCCATGAACCCCACCAGCCCCGGCCCAGGTGCAGGTGCAGGGCTGTGGGCCGCGCATGCCCAGCCGGCGCGGGGGTGGGGCTGGGGGACCCCACTGGAGGCCGTTACAGGACAGTGGCTGGTCCAGGCGCATCTCCAAGGGACATGCTGGGCCTGACGTTGCTGGTGGCGGCCTTGTGGCTGTGTCCTGGGGCCAGAGCCAGCTCGCTGTGCCGGTGGGACCTTCCTCTCGGGGTCCAGGGAGGGTGGAGTGATCCAGGTTACATACAGGAAGAGGTGGCCTAAGGGTTACTCAATGCGGATGCACATGAGACCATGTGCAAGGCCTGGCCCTTGGAGTGTGTGTGTGTGTGTGTGTGTGTGTGTGTGTGTGTGTGTGTGTGTGTGTGTGTGTGTGTGTGTGTAGTGTGTGCAGTTCCTCCTGATGCTACACTCAGGAATCACTCCTGGCAGGGATCAGGGATCAGAACTGGGGATCAAACTCGGTTCACCGCATTCAAAGCAAGCGCCCTCCCCACTGTGCTCTGGCTCCAGCCGGATATCTTGTTTCTCACTTCTAGGTACTATACAGTGAGGACAGGAACGATATTTGACAGCAGCAATCAAATCTATGGGGTAGGTGGCTGTGACGGCCTTAGCCTCTGTCTTCCACCAAGTGAGAACAGCAGACAGGCCCAGAGTTTCCCACACGCCTTGGGTACCAGGGCTGACCCAGGCATGCGATGGGCTCATTGGTCTTTGAATGAGGCGGGGAGCCTGTACATCTCACTAAAAACAGCACTGAAGAGGCCTGAGCTGAATTCTTCAAATATCCCTGATGGGCCTGTGGAAGGTTTCTCATGGATCTGCCACATGCAAGGTGGGAGCTTCACCCATTAGATAAATGCTCAGACCAGGCAGAGCTTAGACTTTCATTCTGCTGTTGCTTTTATTGCTTATGTTACTGTTAGTTTTTTTTTTGGGGGGGGTGAGGGGGACACACTCGGTGGTGGTCCAGGGTTCCTCCTGACTCTGCACTCAGGTATCATTCCTGGCAGGTTTGGGAGTGGATGCCGAGGATCGAACCCCAGGTTAACCACATACAAGGCGAGCACCCTCCCCACTGTGCTATGGCTCCAGACTTGCTTTTTTGTTTGTTTATTTTTGTTTGGGGGCCACATCTGGCAGTGCTCAGGAATTCCTCCTGGCTCTGGGCTCAGTAATTATGTCTGGCAAGGACCGGAGAGATAGCACAGCGGTAGGGCGTTTCCCTTGCAAGCAGCCGACCTGGAATGAGTCTGCCAGGAGTGATTTCTGAGCACAGAGCCAGGAGTCAGCCCTGAGTAGTGCCAGGTGTGGCCCACCAAACCAAAAATAAATTAGAACATCAATCACCTGCCCTATTAACATGATTTGTTTTGGAAATGAACATTTCCACCTTAATTTACAAAGTGGCCTGTGTTGAAGAGGTAACCTTTTTTTTTTTTTAAAGACTGACTTGATTTATTTTTTTATTTGAGGATAGTTTGGGCCACACCTGGCGGTGCTCAGGTGTTACTCCTGGCTCTGCACTCAGAAATCTCTCCTGGGGGCTCGGAACAAGTAGCACAGTAGGGCCATTTCCCTCTCACACAGCCGACCCAGGTCAGACCCGGGTTCAATCCCCAGCAACCCATATGGTCGCCAGATCCTGCCAGGAGTGATTTCTGAGTGCAGAGCCAGAAGTAACTCTGAGCACCACCGAGTATGACCCAACCCCCCCCAAATAATTAAAATAAAAAATATGGGGCTGAAGTGATAGCGCAGTGGTAAGGTGTTTGCCTTGCAAGTGGCTGATTCAGGACAGACCTTGGTTCAATCCCCGGTGTCCCATATAGTTCCCCAAGCCAGAACAATTTCTGAGTGCAGAGCCAGAAGTAACCCCTGAGTGTCACCAGGTGTGGGCCCCCCCAAAACAACTCTCCCAGCAGGCTCAGGGGTCCATATGGTGTGCCAGGGAATAAACCAGGGTTCATCCCAGGTTGGCCATATGTACCCAGGTAGGCTTCCTGCGTGCAAGGCAAATGCCCTCCCACTGCGCTATCACTCTGCTCCCAGCCCTTTCATTTTAAAGATTGACTGTTTTCTTTTTCTTTTTTTTTTTTTTATTTGGGATGGTTTGGGGCCACACCCGGCAGTGCTCAGGGACTACTCCAGGCTCTATGCTCAAAATTTGTTCCTGGCAGTTTCGGGGAAACATATGGGATGCTGGGGATTGAACCTAGGTCTATCCTGGGTCAGCAGTGTGCAAGGTAAATGCCCTCCCTTGCCGTGCTTTCACTCAGGCCCAGATGCTTCCTCTGGTGGCCCCTTTTTGTTGTTTGGCTTTTTTTCTTTTTCTTTTTTTTTTTTTGGGGGGGGCCACACCCGGCGGTGCTCAGGGGTTACTTCTGGCTGTCTGCTCAGAAATAGCTCCTGGCAGGCACCGGGATTCAAACCAACCACCTTTGGTCCTGGATCAGCTGCTTGCAAGGCAAACGCCGCTGTGCTATCTCTCCGGGCCCTGTTTAGCTTTTTTTTATTTACTTATTTTGGACTCTGTCACTAAAAGCTTTGCCCAATGGCAGTATCGCTGCCAATAAGGTTAATCCGGGAACTTGTTCACTCAAATCTGTAAGTAGGACTGGCGTGAGGAGAACATTCTCTCTCTTGGAGTCTGTGACTCAGTTGCTCATGCTAAGATCATGTGATCCTCTCCAGGACCTGCTGTATTATGCCTCTTCCACGCCACGCTTGATAAGGCACCCGTGTGATAACAATATAGCCGTGTATTTAGGGTGAGTATGTTGAAGACCTTCCCCCAGTGTGGATGAGGATGTGTGTGGTTTGAAGGAGTGGGAGCACATCTGACAGTGCTCAGGAGTTACCCGTGGGTGGGGCTCAGGCATCACTCTTGGCGTGACTGGGGAACTGGATGAGATGCCAGGAATTGAACCTGGGTCAGCTGCACGGAAGGGCAGTGCCCCCATTGTATTTTTGCTCAAGCCCCAGTTATTACACTTTGAACCATGAAAGTGTTCCAGGCTTGTATTAGTTCACCCATTCTTCCCCGAATTCTTCAGCATCACCCTTTGGTGCCTTCTGGGCTGGAGTCAAAGTCCAGGATTCTCTCTCTCTCTCTCTCTCTCTCTCTCTCTCTCTCTCTCTCTCTCTCTCTCTCTCTCTCTCTCTCTCTCTCTCTCTCTCCCTCTCTCTCCCTCTCTCTCTCTTTCTCTGTCTCTCTCTATCCCTCTCCCTCTCCCTCTCTCTCCCTCTCTCTCCCTCTCTCTCCCTCTCATTCCCTCTCATTCACTCTTACTCTCCCCTCTCTCTCTTTATTTTTTGGGCCACAATCCAAGGTGCTCAGGGTTACTCCTGGTTCTGCACTCAGGCATCATTCCTGGCAGTGTTCAAGGGAGACTATGGGATGCCCAGGATCGAACCCGGGTCAGCCATGTGCAAGGCAAACACCATACCTGCTGTGCTATTGCTTTGCCCCTCTTCCTTCCTTCCTTCCTTCCTTCCTTCCTTCCTTCCTTCCTTCCTTCCTTCCTTCCTTCCTTCCTTCCTTCCTTCCTTCCTTCCTTCCTTTCTCTCTCTCTCTCTCTCTCTCTCTTTCTTTCTTTCTTTCTTTCTTTCTTTCTTTCTTTCTTTCTTTCTTTCTCTCTCTCTTTCTTTCTTTCTTTCTCTCTCTCTTTCTTTCTTTCTTTCTTTCTTTCTCTTCCTTCCTTCCTTCCTTCCTTTCTTCCTTCCTCTTTTATCTCTTTCCTTCCTTCCTTCCTTCCTTCCTTCCTTCCTCTTTTCTCTCTTTTCTTTTTTCTTTCTTTCTTAATCTTCCTTCCTTTCTTTTTTATTTTTGGTTCTTTGGGTCACACCCAGTGACAGTGACACTCAGGGGTTACTCCTAGCTATGTGCTCAGAAATCTCTCCTGGCTTGGGGGACCATTTGGGATGCCAGGGGATCGAACCGCAGTCCGTCCTACATCAGCCATGTGCACAGCAAAAGCCTACTGCTGAGCCACCACTTGGGCCCCTCTTCCTTTCTTTTTGGTCTATTTTTTACTATATTTACTATATTTAATATATTTTTATTTAAGTAACATGATCATAGTTGGGTTACAGTCACAAACAGAACACCTCCCTTCACCAGTGTAACATTCCCCCTTCCCATCCCCTGCCTGTATTCAAGACAGTTATTTGTTTTTAAGTTCAATAAATTGTATTTTTTTCCTTAAAGGATAAGAGTAAAAACATATAGTAAAGGTGTGATAGTGGCAATTGCCGTTGTTTGCATAGGTCCAGAAAAATATGGGGAAAATGGTGAAAAAATCCTTGGCCTGATTACAAAAAGGCCTCACTCCAGAAGTTTATTGGCATAAGACTGACTCTGAGTTCCAGGCATACCAGTCTGTCCAAACCAAGTCATTCTCTGCAGTCCCGTTTTTGGTCTGTTTTTTTGCAAGATGCTCAGGGCTTATTCCTGGATTTCGCACTCAGGGATCACTTCTGGAGTGATTTTGGGGACCCTATGGAGTGCCAGGGTTTGAACCTGAGTCAGCTAAGTGCAAGGCAATTGCCCTCCCTGCTGTCCTATTGCTTCAGCTCTGAGCAATGGTCCAAACTGAATTCTCTTGCTCTGCTTCTTTCAGAACGCAAGTCTTTTTCTCGAAAAATAACTTTGAAAGCAGTTTGGTTCCACTCTTTATCCCACCTAAATTTCAGGTACTTAATTTTCTCAACCCCCTAAAGAGTGTTCAAGCCACTGGAACCAGCAAGTAGGATGCTGGCCTTGCCCACGCTGGCCCAGTTCGATCCTCGGGATTCTACAACGTCTCATGAGCACTGCCAGGAGTGGTTCCTGAATACAGAGCCAAGAGTCAACCCTGAGCATCAGTGGGTGCAACCCCCAAACTAATAACCCAGTGAATAAACAGATAAAGGACCAGGGAACAGGACTGCTAGAGAGGGGGTGAATATTGGAGCACTGAGAGCTGTCAGTCAACCATCAACTCTGTGACTGTATCGCGGGGATTAAAGTGGAAGGAGTCAGAAAGATTTTTCCAAAGACGATGAGCAGGGATTTGCCTGGTTTGAGTCCCTGGCACTGCACAACGTCCTGAGCACCACCAGGGGTCACTGTTGCAACTAGAACAAGGTTACCCCTTAGTACCACACATCTGTGCGAAGCACCTTCCAAATGCTAAGAAAAATAAATATCGAAAAAAATAATTGGGGTGGGGGGAGGGAACCACACCTGGCAATGCTCAGGGCTGAATCCTGGCTCTGCACTCAGGGATCACTCCTGGTGGTGTTCAGAGGACCTATGGGATGTCAAGAATCGAACCTGGGTTGGCTGCGTGCAAGGCAAACGTCCTCCCCACTGTGCTGTCACTTTGGTTCTGAAACCTGCATTTCTGGGGCTGTTTGTGTCTTTCTGCTTCTTTGCTTGCCCCCCCCACAGACTTTGCTCAGAAGTTCTGGGGCTCCCCAGGACTGAAGTGCAGTGGTATGGCCTGAGGGTGCAGAACTCCTCAGGACCAGGGATCTGTGGGCCTCCAGGACACCCCCTCAGCGCCACATCCATTGTGACTCATCTCAGGTCAGCAAGCCAGAAGTCACCATGGCCCACTTTACCGCCACCGTTTTGGTTTTGGTCGTGGACCATAAAGTCTACCTTTATGAGTACAACTTCAAGGCCTGGTTTCAAGGGGAAGGTAGCGTGTGGTGGGTGGGTTGTGTGCTTGTGTGAGGGGGCTGTGTGTATGGGTGGAAGTGAGCGGGAGGCATCAAACCCAGGCCTTTTCCCACATTCAGGGAGAGAGACAATAGAGGGAGAAGAGAGAGAGACAAAGAGAGAGAAAGAAGGGAGTGGAGGATGGGGGACGGAGCAGTGGCGCAAGCGGTAGAGCGTTTGCCTTGCGATTTGATCCCTCAGCCTTCCCATGTGGTCCCCCCAAGCCAGGAGTGATTTCTGAGCGCAAAGCCAGGAGTAACCCCTGAGCGTCATCGGGTGTGGGGCCCCCCCAAAAAAAGGAGTGGAGAAGGGAGGGTGGGAGGGGCAGAAAGAAGAGGAAGGAGAGAGAAAAGGGAGAAAGGTTAAGAGGAAGGAGGGAGAGGGAGGACCTAGGGCAACATTAGCTGTTTCTGCAGGCATCAAAGGTTCTGTGACCCATGTGTCCGGTGACAATTGTTGCTACAGTTCCCATCCCGTCTGCTTGGTGAGTGACCCCCCCCCAAGTCTGCCATCCCCAGAAAAGCAGGGATGGGGGCTGGAGACATAGCACAGCGGTGGGGCATTTGCCTTGCATGAGGCCAACCCAGGAGGGACCCATTCGATTACCAGCATCCCATATGGTCTCCCGAGCCTGCCAGGAGCGATTTCTGAGTGCAGAGCCAGGAGTAACCTCTGAGCACCACTGGGTGTGCCCCCCCCCCAAAAAAAAAACCCAGAAACACAGGGATATGGGGTTGAGAGACACACCTTGTTCAGGGCTTAGCAATCACCCCTGGCAGTACTGGGGGTGCTCTAGGGGTCCCAGAGATTGAGGTGGATCCCATGGAACAGCCAAGATGGACACCTTCATCACCCAGTGATGCAGGTTTCAGTGGCACCCACTCTTTGCTGAAAGCAGAGCCAGAAGTCACCGTGAGAATTCTGCTGGGTGTGCCCCCTGGAAAAAAAAACTCATTGATCTTCTTGTTTATCTCATTAAGGCTTAACAATATTGTGTGTCTCAGGAAAGGTTTTGATCTAGTGGTTTTGTTTTCATTGGATTTGGGGGACTCATTCTAGCTCTGGGCTTAGGAATGACTCCCGGTGGAACTGGGGAAACCTTTGGGATGCTGGGGATCAACCCTGGATCAGAGGCCAGAATTATAGCATACCATTTGCCTTGCACGCGGCCAACACGGGTTCAATCCTTGGTATCCCATAGAGTTCCCCAAGTCTGCCAGGAGTGATTTTTGTTTATTTATTTATTTTTTGGTTTTTGGGCCACACCCGGCGGTGCTCAGGGGTTACTCCTGGCTGTCTGCTCAGAAATAGCTCCTGGCAGGCACGGGGGACCATATGGGCCACCGGGATTTGAACCAACCACCTTTGGTCCTGGATCGGCTGCTTGCAAGGCAAACGCCACTGTGCTATCTCTCCGTTGTTTGTTTATTTTTGGGTTTGGGGCCACACTAGCCGGCGCTCAGGGGTTACTTCTAGCTCTGCACTAAGGAATCACTCCTGGCAGGCCCCGGGGGGGGGGGGGCATATGGGATGCTGGGGATGGAACCTAGAATCCTCCCTACCTTTGTGCTATTGCTCTAGTCCTAACCACCATCCTCTTCTATCTTCCAGTACGTAAGTGAGACTGTGTTTGCTTACACCTATGGAGAAAAGGTGTCTCAAACCACCATCTATGTCTCCAAATCCGGAGGTTATGAGTTTCGTGTGTACAACTTTCCGAGACAGGTGAGTCCAAACTCAAGGAATGAAACAGAAAAAGACAGAAGCCTGGGGTGGGGCAAGTCATAGGACAGCAGGGAGGGTGCTTGCCTGGCACACAGCCAACCTGCATTTGATCCTCAGCATCTCCTAGCACTTCCCGAGCACTGCCAGCAGCGATCCCTGAGCACAGAGCCAGGAGTCAGAGCACTGCCCACCAGGCTGAGGTTAGAGCCAGATCCTCCTGGTGCTCAGCATAAGTGCTCCTTCTCCAACCCACTTCATCTGACCTTAATGAAGGATTCTGTTGGTCAGTTCCTCCCAGATTGTCTTATTTTGTCTTTTTTTGGGGGGGTACTCTTGGTGGTGCTCAGGGGTTACTCCAGGCTCTGTGCTCAAAAATCGCTCCTGGCAAGCTTGCGGGACCATATGGGATGCCGGGGATCGAACCCAGGTCCGTCCCAGGTTGACCGCATGCAAGGCAAACACCCTACCACTGTGCTATCACTCTGGCCCAGTCTTTTTTTTTTGGCTTGGTTGGTTTAGGTTTGAGGGTCATACCTAGTGATGCTCAGGGGTTATTCCTAGTTCTGCACTCAGGGATCACTCCCAGTGGTGTGATCAGGGGACACGAAGGGGTGTTGGCTATATGGGTGGGTGCAGGCTGGCAGGTTGTGAGGCAAGTATCCCTCCTTTTTCACTCACTGTCTGGATCTTGCTTGGATTCCCAGAAGGAGCTTGTCGGGATGCTGGGAGGGATCTTCAACTTCTACACCTTGTCGCAGGTGGGACTGCTTCTTTTCCACAACAAGACAGTGAGTCACTCGGGCCCACTGTGGCTGTGCCCACAAGGCAGGGGCTGGGAGGTGACCTGAAAGAAAGACACCTGCCTCGTGTGCTAGGTTTGACCCTAGCACCTCATTCGCCCCTCGTTCCCCCCTCTCTCAAAATTCATAACTTTGTTGTTTTGGGCCTCATCCGGCAATTCTCAGGGGTTACTACTCCTGATTCTGCATTCAGGAGTCATTCTGGCAATGCTTGGGAACCAGATGGGTGGCAGGGGACCCAACCCTACCCTCCATTCTATCTTTCCATAGGATATTCCCGTCATCCATTCATCCAACCACCCATCCATCCACCCAGCCATCCAAAATTCATCCACTCATCATTCCACCACCCATCTACCCACCCATCCATTCATCCACCCACCCACTCAATCACTCACCCATCTACCCATCCATCCACTCACCCACCCACTTACCCACTCACCCATCTACCCATTCATCCACCCAGCCACTCGCCCATCTACCCATCCACCCACCCATTCATCTACCCACCCATCTACCCACCCACCCATCAATTCACCCAGCCAGCCACCCACCCACTCATCCATCATCCATCATCCATCCATCCATCCATCCATCCATCCATCCATCCATCCATCCATCCATTCATTATTCACCTATCCTCCCACCCAACATCCATTCATCGACCCAACAACCGTTCTCCCCACAGGCCATGTTCAGCTATTCTGAGCACCCCCTGAACCGAAGTTTTGGGCACACCTTTAGCTACGAGAATATGCCTGAGGTGGTCATACCCCCAGGCCAGAAAGGCATCCTTCTCTTCTGGAGCAACCAGAGTCTGTTTATTTCCCGAAACTCAGGTAAGTTTGGCTCAAGCTCAGTGCCCAGCTCTGGGCAAAGAGGGCACATGCCCTTCCATCCTCTTTCCCCAGATTTGAGTGGATTAATAAAGGTAAACTTATCTCCAGGCCTCCTCTCTTCTTTCATATTATGGGGTCTTCAGGGCCCCATTGGTAGATTCCAAAAATCACTGAACACCAAAGTATAGGGTCTGCAATTTTGACCTAGAAAACTCATCTGTTATTTGGGGACTGATGAGAAAATGAAAGGACAAGACCTTTACCTGCCATGGCCTGGCAGACAGAGCAGTACTGGCAATTCTCAGAATGCCTGAGCTCCAGACACCAACAAGAATAAGGCAAAGACCCAAAGGCAGTGCACAATGAGGCTGCACGCACTCCTACCATTGCAGCTTGCCCCCAGCTCAGGGCAGAACCCTGAATATGGATGCTTCCTTAAATAAAATATTTCTCTTAGGTTCCAGAGAGATAGCACAGTGGTAGGGCGCTTGCCTTGCACGCAGCTGACCCAGAACTGATGGTTCCATTCCCTGCATCCCATATGGTCCCCTAGAGCCTGCCAGAGGCGATTTCTGAGTGCAGAGCCAGGAGTAACCCCTGAGCATTGCTGGATGTGATGCAAAAACATAAAAGTTTTTGTTTTCCTTGTTCTCATAATTAAAAATAAAAAAAATTATAGAAAAAAAAAGTTATGGGAAAAAAAAGTTTTTGTTTCTCCCAACCCACCTACCTAGGGCAGAAGGAGGCAATGAGCAAGTAGATTCTCCCCTTTTTGTTTATTTGGGGGCCACAACAGGCAGTGCTCAGGGGGTTACCTCTGGCTCTGCACTCAGGAATCAATCCTAGTGGTTCTCAGGGTGACCCCATGGGATGCCGGGGATCGAACCATTTGCAAGGCAGCCTGCTGAACTATAGCACCAACCCTTGTAATACCCTATATTGAACACCAGAGGGTGCCTAAACACGCTAGATGCTCCTCAGAGCTCTGTACCAAGAGCCTGCTACCAGATGCTTCTGTGTCCTTGTGCAGAAGTGTGCCTGCATTCCTTACAGTGCACGGAATGGAATCCGGGTCCCCACACGTGCCAGCCAAGCGCCCTCCGCGGGAACTGTCCCTCCACACCTCTTTTCTTTTCTTTGCCATCTCTGTGCTCCTTTGTGTTTGGTTTGGTCTGATTTGGTTTGGTATTTGGGGGGGGGGTGTGCTCAGGGGTTACAACTGACTGTGCTCTGGAATTACTCCTGGCAGTGCTCAGGGAGGACCCTAAGGGATGGCAGGGATCGAATCTAGGTTGGCTATGTGCCAGGCCAATGAACGCCCTCCATGCTGTGACCCCAGAGGGACCAAATGGAGCGTGGATCCCCCATGGGGTAGGAATGCCTTTGCCCACTCTGCCTTGCGGTGCCCTAGGTCAACTGGTGATGCCTATTTACCTGAAGGAGAGTCACAATGCACCCCATTACTCTGTCTCAGAACTCAACCTAGCCCTTCACAACTTGGCTGCTAGTAAGTACCTACGTCCCCCACCGTGGCAGAACTTTCTAGAAGGTCTCCTTATCTGACTGGTGAGGGGTGGGACTCCCAAAGAGTGCTCAGGGAACTTTGGGGCCATTCCTTATTGTATCTGGCCAACTACCCAGGCTTATAAAGTGGAATTTTAATTTGGGGGGGGTCACACCTGGTGGCGCTCAGGGGACCATATGGGGGGCTGGAGATTGAACCCAGGTCAGCTGTGTGCAAGGCAAACGAATACCTGCTGTGCTATCACTTGGCCCCCATGATTCTTTTTTATTTTAAGCTTTATTCAATTTTTTGTTTGTTTTCGGTTCATACCCAACCCAGAGGTGCTCAGGGTGACTCCTAGTTCTGTGCTAAGAATCACTCCTGGAAGGTTTGGGGGATCCTAGAGGGTGCCAGGGATCGAACCAGGCTTAGCTGTGTGCAAGACAATACTCTGCCCACTGTACCCTTACCCTTTACTTGAGGGGGGTCATGGCCTGCAGTGCTCAGGGGTTACTCACTGCTCTGTGCTCAAAGATCATTCCCATGTAATGTCAGGGATGGAACTTGGGTCTCCTTGTATGTAACTTTAAAATACATAAATAAAAATGAAATCATATATGCTTGGGAATCATAACCAGGGAAACTCAAGAGCTGTTTTAGTTTTCTGGCTTGGTGTTTGGGAGTTGTTCTCAGCAATGCAAAAGGATGATGAAGTCTCCAGTTTTTTTTGGGGGGGGTCACACCCCGTGGTACTCAGGGGTTACTCCTGGATCCACACTCAGAAATTGTCCCTGGCAACCATGGGGAATCATATGGGATGCCGGGATTCAAACCACAATTTGTCCTGAATTGGCTGCGTGCAAGGCAAATGCCCTACCGCCTACCGCTGTGCTGTCTCTCCAGCCCAAGTCTGACCCAGGTTTGACCCCAGGACTCTCACGGTGAATGCTATGCACTAGCCTTTGAGCTCTCTCCAAAAATTGAGCTTGATTTAGCTGCATTCAAGAACAAATAAATACCCTATCTGCTGTGATATTGCTCTGGCCAGGAAAATGTAAAATATTTCTGTCTGGGGCCCGGAGTGGTGGCGCAAGGGGTAAGGCGTCTGCATTGTCCACGCTAGCCTAGGACGAACAGAGGTTTGATCCTCTGGCGTCCCATATGGTCCCCCAAGCCAGGAGCAATTTCTGAGTGCAGAGCCAGGAGTAAACCCTGAGCGTCACCAGGTGTGGCCCCAAAACAAAAACAAAACAAACAAAAAACTTAAAATAATTCTAAAAAAAATATATTTCTGTCTGGTGAAGTAACCTTTAATAAATCGGTTATTTTTTGTTTTGTTCCTAGATGACAATGAAATAGCAGTTTTAACTGTTCAGAAGAACATTTTCTATGGTTACATGGGAATCCTGTCCAGTAACCTATTAAAAGTAGGTAAAAAGTCAGGGGGTTGGAGCGATCATATAGCAAGGAGGACATTTGTCTTGCACATGGCTGACCTGCGTTTGATCTCTGGCATCCCACATAGTTTCCTGAGCCTGCCAGGAGTGATTTTGGGGCACTGAGCCATTGTCGGGTATGGCTCAAAAGCCAAAAATAAATAAACAAACAAACAAATAAATAAATAAATAAATAGGTGAGGGGCTGGAGAGATAGCACAGTGGTAGGGTGTTTGCCTTGGATGCAGCCAATCCAGGACAGGCAATGGTTTGAATCCTGGCATCCCATATGGTCTCTCGAGACAGCCAGGAGTGATTTTTGAGTGCAGAGCCAGGAGTAGCCCCTGAGCACCATGGGGTGTGACCCAAAACAAAACAAAAAGGTGAAAAGCAAAGCCTTGTCATTGCAGGATGAAGGGAAAAACTTTGATTCTTTCTTTCCAAATTTTCAGGAATCTCTCCTGGTGGGGTCCAGGGACCCTAAAATAAGAACCAGCAGGAGGGCCCAGAGAGATAGCACAGCAGCATTTGCCTTGCAAGCAGCCGATCCAGGACCAAAGGTGGTTGGTTCGAATCCCGGTGTCCCATATGGTCCCCCGTGCCTGCCAGGAGCTATTTCTGAGCAGACAGCCAGGAGTAACCCCTGAGCACTGCAGGGTGTGGCACAAAAACCAAAAAAAAAAAAAAAAGAACCAGCAGGGATTGAACCTGGGTTGGCCAGTGCAAGTTATTCCTGACTGTGCTCAGGGGACCCTATGGGGTGGCAGGGATCAAACCTGGGTCAGTCATGTGCAAGGCAAACACCCTCCCCACTGTGCTATGGATCCAGCCCCTCCAGCTTGTATCTTTAATTTCTTAGTTCCCAGACCCAGTCATATGGTCATCCCAGACAGTCCTAAGTTTCACGGATGTGGGAAAACTGGAAATCCTGACACCCATTGAAGACTTGAATTTCTCTGTCTTCAATTTCGAGAAGTGTCTGATAAGTGTGCAAGCCATTCTTATGGACCCCAAACTCGGAGTGGAGACCTGCAAAGTATGTGTTTGTGCTTGTCTAGCTCAGTGTTCCAGCCTCTCTTTATAAATATTGCAGTGGAGGAGAAAGCCCTGCAGAGTTTGGGAAAGTTTGTGGTGGGTGTCTGGGATCAAACCTGGAACTCCTCCTCGAAAAACCAAATGTTCCAGCCCTTTATTTCCTGCTAATTTTTCTGGCTCTTTTGTGGGGGGCTATACCCAGTAGTGCTCAGGGTTACTCCTGGCTCTGCGTTCAGTAATCACTGCTGGCAGGCTCAAGGGACCATGCTGGGATTGAACAGTGGTTGTTCTTGGGTCAGTGGCGTTCAAGACAAATGCCCTCTCGCTGTGCAATCCATCCGACCCCCTCCTGATAATTTTTATTATAACACATCCAGGTATCCAAGTTTTCCCTAATACAGTTATTTCAGGCACTCAGTGGTCCAACACTCATCCAAGTGCCCCTAGTTCCAACACCTTCCAAGTGTCATCAGTTTCAAGGGCCACATCTAGTGGTGCTCAGGGCTGACTCCTGGCTCTGCACTCAGGGATCAACTTCCTGGTGGAATTTGGGGGACCTGATGGGGGTCCCACCACTTCTAAGGATACAGAAGTCATGGATGGGCCCGGAGAGATAGCACAGCGGCGTTTGCCTTGCAAGCAGCCGATCCAGGACCAAAGGTGGTTGGTTCGAATCCCGGTGTCCCATATGGTCCCCCGTGCCTGCCAGGAGCTATTTCTGAGCAGACAGCCAGGAGTAACCCCTGAGCACCGCTGGGTGTGGCCCAAAAACCAAAAAAAAAAAAAAAAAAAAAAAAAAAAGAAGTCATGGAGGTGGGGAGAGAAATTTGATCTACTTTATCCCCCAAAATAAAACATCCTTCAAAAATAAGATCAACTTACAGGGGTTTTATTTTATTTTATTTTATTTTATTTTATTTTATTTTTTTGGTTTCTATTTTCGGGCCACACCTGGTGATACTCAGGGGTTACTCCTGGCTCTGCACTCAGAAATTGCTCCTGGATTGGGAGATTATATGGGACACCAGGGATCAAACCATGGCCTGTTCTAGGTCAGCCGCATGCAAGGCAAACACCCTACCACCTGCACCACCACTCTGGCCTCAAAACCCACATTTTTTAAAGAGTAAAAAATAAAATTAAGCTTGGTTTCCCCCCTAAAAAAGGCAAGAAAAGGGGCCTGAGAGATAGCATGGAGGTAAGGCATTTGCCTTTCATGCAGAAGGTCGGTGGTTCGAATCCTGGCATCCCATATGGTCCCCTGAGCCTGCCAGGAGCGATTTCTGAGCACAGAGCCAGGAGTAACCCCTGAGCGCTGCTGGGTGTAACCCAAAGACCAAAAAAGAAAGAAAGAAAGAAAAAGGAAGGAAGGAAGGAAGGAAGGAAGGAAGGAAGGAAGGAAGGAAGGAAGGAAGGAAGGGAGAAAGAGAGAGAGATAGAAAGAAAGAAAGAAAGAAAGAAAGAAAGAAAGAAAGAGAGAGAGAGAGAAAGAAAGGAAAGAAAGAAAGAAAGAAAGAAAGAAAGAAAGAAAGAAAGAAAGAAAGAAAGAAAGAAAGAAAGAAAGAAAGAAAGAAAGAAAGAAAGAAAGGAAAGAGAGAAAGAAAGAAAGAAAGAAAGAAAGAAAGAAAGAAAGAAAGAAAGAAAGAAAGAAAGAAAGAAAGAAAGAAAGAAAGAAAGAAAGAAAGAAAGAAAGAAAGAAAGAAAAGACGGGCCCGGAGAGATAGCACAGCGGCGTTTGCCTTGCAAGCAGCCGATCCAGGACCAAAGGTTGTTGGTTCGAATCCCGGTGTCCCATATGGTCCCCCGTGCCTGCCAGGAGCTATTTCTGAGCAGACAGCCAGGAGTAACCCCTGAGCACCGCCGGGTGTGGCCCAAAAACGAAAGAAAGAAAGAAAGAAAGAAAGAAAGAAAGAAAGAAAGAAAGAAAGAAAGAAAGAAAGAAAGAAAGAAAGAAAGAAAGAAAGAAAGAAAGAAAGAAAGAAAGGAAGAAAGGAAGGAAGGAAGGAAGGAAGGAAGGAAGGAAGGAAGGAAGGAAAGAAAGAAAGAAAGAAAAGAAAGAAAGAGAGAGGGAAAGAAAGAGAGAGGGAAAGAAAGAAAGTAGAAAGAAAAAGAAAGAGAAAGAAAGAAAGAAAGGAAGGAAGGAAGGAAGGAAGGAAGGAAGGAAGGAAGGAAGGAAGGAAGGAAGGAAGGAAGGAAGGAAGGAAGGAAGGAAGGAAGGAAGGAAGGAAGGAAGGAAAGAAGAAATAGAAGGAAGAAATGGCAAGTGCTTGGGGATACCCCCTGGTGTTAGAATTAGGAACAATTGGGGCCAGAGAGATAGCATGGAGGTAAGGTGTTTGCCTTTCATGTAGAAGGTCATCAGTTCAAATCCCGGCATCCCATATGGTCCTCCGAGCCTGTCAGGAGCGATTTCTGAGTGTGAATGCAGGAGTAACCCCTGAGCACTGCCGGGTGTGACGCCCCCAAAAAAACAAAAACACAAAACAAAAAAATAATTGGGAACAACACCTACCCTGTTTCCCCAAAAATAAGACAAATTATATTAAATTTTGCTCCCAAAGATAGCTAGGTCTTATTTTCAGGGGTTGTATTATTTTTCCATAAAGAAGGATACAATACACATTTTTTTTTTTTGGTTTTTGGGCCACACCTGGCGGTGCTCAGGGATTACTCCTGGCTGTCTGCTCAGAAATAGCTCCTGGCAGGCACAGGGGACCATGTGGGACACCGGGATTCGAACCAACCACCTTTGGTCCTGGATCGGCTGCTTGCAAGGCAAACGCCGCTGTGTTATCTCTCCGGGCCCACAATACACATTTATTATTAAGTGAAAATAAAGGAAATTTATTACCTGTGTACAGTATGGTAGTACTGTAGTTGTCAACACAAACCAGACACACTGAATCCTCCAGGCACCAGTTGGGGCAACCCTAGCAACCAGTTTATGGTAAATTAATTTTCATTCTGAGACAGAGCCGGGGGGGCCTTATTTTCAGGGGATTTCTTTTTTTTTTTTTTTTTTGGGCCACACCCGGCGGTGCTCAGGGGTTACTCCTGGCTATCTGCTCAGAAATAGCTCCTGGCAGGCACGGGGGACCATATGGGACACCGGGATTCGAACCAACCACCTTTGGTCCTGGATCGGCTGCTTGCAAGGCAAACGCCGCTGTGCTATCTCTCCGGGCCCTCAGGGGATTTCTTATATTTTACCCAGAAGAGAAAACCTGTAGGGGCTGGAGCGGTTGCACAGCGGTAGGGCGTTTGCCTTATACGTGGCTATCCTAGGATGAACTGTGGTTTGGTTCCTGGCATCCTTTATGGTCCCCAAGCCAGGAGTGATTTCTGAGCACATAGCCAGGAGTACTGGGTGTGGCCCAGAACAAACAAAAAATGTGGGTTTTTTGGGGGGGTTCATCCCACCAGGTAGAACTTCTGGAAGGAGAATTTGCAAATGAAGTATTCATCATTGACATGAACAGCAAGTTGGAACTGATGGCCACCATTATCCCTCGGCCACACATGTCCCTGATGCCTCTGGTAATATTTTCATATCATTGGGGATGCTGCTAATGATTTTTTGTTTTACTTTGGGGCTTTGGAGCCAAACCTGGTAGTTCTCAGGGTAGACTCCTGGCTCTGCACTCAGGAATTACTTCTGGCAGGACTCAGGAGGACCTAATGGGGTGCTGGAGTTGGCCGTGTGCAAGGCAAACACCTTAACTATTGTGCGCTCTTTCTCTGATTCCTGTAACTTCAGGGGTCTGAGAAAATGTGGAGACTGAGGAAGTAGTCCAGTGCGAGGCACTGGATTCTATTCCTAGCACTGTGGGGAGATACAAGGGGATGATTTTGGGGAGATAATCCCCAAATCAGAAGCACATGCTTAGTATGTGGGAAGCAGGGTGAATTCCAAATCCTACACCCCAAGTATAATGCCAGAAGTAACCTCCACCCACAGTTCTGCTTCTGTGTCCTCCAAAACTTCTCAAAATAAAGAGATGGTGTCCTTGGATCTGAAAATCACCAGTTTCCCCCTAAAACCCCAAGGACAGGTTGTTAACTTGAAAGTGGGGCGACTGGAGAGAGAAAATGGGGGAAGGCAACGCCTTGAACACAGTTGTTCTGTTACTCAATCCCCAGTACCACAGAGGAGTCCCTCAAACATAGCCAAGGAATGGGCACTCCAGAGTACTGAGCCAGGAATAAAATTCCTGTGTACCACTGGGGCCACTCGATCATAGAACCAGGAGTAGCCCCAGACCGCCACCAGGGAAAGCTCCTGAGCACAGAACCAGAAATAGACCTTAAGCGCCACCAGGTGGAGCTCCTGAGCACAGATTTAGGACTAGCCCCTGAGCACCACCAGGGGGAGCTCCTGAGAACCAGAATCAGTTCCTGAAGGCCACCAGGCGGAGCTCCTGAGCACAGAACTAGCAATAGCCTCTGAGTGCCACCAGGGGGAGCTCCTGAGCATAGAAATCAGGAATAGCCCCTGAGCACCACCAGAGGGGAGCACAGAACCAGCAATAGTCCCTGAGTGCCACCAGGGGGAGCTCCTGAGCACAGAACCAGGAATAGCCCCTGAGGGCTACTGGGGAAGCTCCTGAGCACAACCAGGATCAGTCCTGAGGGCCACCAGGGGGAGCTCCTGAGCACAGAACTAGGAATAGCACCTGGGCACCACCAGGGGGTATTCCTGAGAAACAAAATCAGTTCCTGAATGCCACCAGGGGGAGCTCCTGAGCACAGATTCAGGAATAGCCCCTGAGGGCCACCAGGGGGAGCTCCTGAGCACAGAACCATGATCAGTCTCAAGGGCCACGAGGGGGAGCTCCTGAGCACAGAACCAGGAATAGCTCATGAGGGCCACCAGGGGGAGCTCCTGAGTATAGAACCAGGAATAGCCCCTGAGCGCCACCAGGGAGCACTGAGCACAACTAAAATGGCCCAACTCCCCCATATCCCAGGATAAAACAAACAAGAATAGGAGGGTATGAGTTCATGTTATCAGAAGATAAGTGTGGGGTATCTCGTCTGGCCTGGGGACCTCACCTCTCCTGTACCAGGCACCTGTCTGGGTCTTGTAATTCTTCAGAATGGGGTACCCTGGCCAAGATAGAGGGATTGTATATGGCCTTTAACTGGCAGCTGCCTGGCACCCCAAATTCATTGCCCCCCCCATCCCAGAACAGCCTCTGATGTCTGCCATTGCTGCTCCAGGCAGACTTCTCCTGACTCTGACCCCCACCTCCAGGTGTTGGTGAGTAACCCCCATTCCTTGGGGCTGGAAACCAGGATGTTTGAGGACAGTTACACAACATACAGGGATAGCAAGTTTAAGCTGGTGAGTGATGCGGAGGAATTGAAAGGGGGTCCCTTACCCCTGACTCTGGGTGCCAGACCCTCGACCCCAACAGGCTGCAGCCACCCAGAGGAGTGGCAACCCTTCTCCTGCCAAGGTGTCCCATGGGAGGAGCACTGGTTGTATGAACCATGAGTTTAACCTTGACCCACATGTATTTATATGTCAGTGTGTCTGCACGTCCATGTATCTGTGTATTCATGTGTGTCTGTGTTTTCATATCTTGTGTATGAGGGAGATGCACAGTGGTGCTTAGTGCTCAGGGCTCACTCCTGGTGGTTCTGGGGAACCCTGCGGTGGCCCTGGGGTTCCCTAGTGTGAGGCTGCACTCAGCCCATGGAGTATCTCTGCAGTCTCAGAAACCTTTGGAAGGGGTGGAATAAGAACCCTGGGAGGGGCTGGAGTGATAGCGCAATGGTAGGGCATTTGACTTACACACAGCTTCCCAGGACAGACCTTGGTTCAATCCCTGGTATCCCATATGGTTCTAAGCCAGGACTGTAATGCTCAGAGGTTACTCCTGGCTCTGCACTCAGAAATCACTCCTGGGGGCCGGAGAGATAGCATGGAGGGAGGGCATTTGCCTTGCATGCAGAAGGACGGTGGTTCGAATTCTGGCATCCTGTATGGTCCCCCGAGCCTGCTAGGAGCGATTTCTGAGCGTAGAGCCAGGAGTGACACCTGAATGCTGCCAGGTGTGACCCCCCCAAAAAAAACAAAAAAAAAAAAAAACAAAAAAAAAAACACACATGGACACACAGATACACATAGATACAAAAACACAGGTATATGGACACACATAGATTTACACAGATAAAATAAAAAAAAAAAAAAACCCTGGGAAGTTTGAGCACTTTCTGGGAACCTGCTTGCCCCACATCTCTATCTGGGCAACACTGTCCCAGCTGTTGTCTCTCTCTTTCACAGTACATTTCCCTTCAGCAGCAGCATCACTCAGGCCGGACAGACCCCAACTTCACTTCCTGGTATATAGTTGTCCACCGCTATGGTGACCGGGGGGTGGGGTCTCAAGTTCTGTCAAGTTGGGTGTCATATGGTCTTTTGTATAAGAGTTAACAAATGCTATAGCAAGAAGAGGTAGAGATTCCGAAAAAGTGAGGTACTATGTGAACTTGGACTTGATCTGTGTTCTGACTGTCCTGGGGTATATGAGTAGGTGTGGAGGTAGACGGATAATGAGTGGGTGGTGAATGTTGATGAATGGATGAATGAATGGATGGATGACTGGGTGGATGGATTAGTGGGTGAATGGATAAAAAGATGTATGAATAGATGAATGTATGGATGGGTGGATGGGTGGATGGGTGGAAGGATGGATGGATAGGTGAATGGCTGGCTCTTTGGCTGGGTGGATGGATGTATAGGTAGATTGATGGGTGGATGATGGATGGGTGGGTGAATGGATGGATGGATGAGTGATAGAATGATGGATCAATGAATGGATAATTCAATGGATAGATGGGTGAATGGATGGATGGATGGATAGAAGGATAGATGAATTAATAGATGGATGGATGTGTGGATAAATGAGTGAATGGATGGGTTGATGGATGGAAGTATAGGTGGGTGGATTGATAAATGAGTGGATGGGTCAGTAGATGAATGAATGGATGGATAAATGGATGGATGAATGGGCGAATGGATGGATAAATGGGCAAATGGATGGATAAGTGAGTGGATGGATCGATGGATGGATGGATGGATGGATGGGTGGGTGGGTGGGTGGATGGATGGGTGGGTGTTGGGTGACTGGATAGTGAATGAATTATGGATAGATGGGTACATGGTAGATGCATAGATGCATGGATGGAGGATGATGGCTGTGTGGGTTGGGTAGATGGATGTTGGGTGGGTGGATGGGCAGATGGGTCCACAAAAAGTGGTCAGTTCCACACATCATCTCATCATCTTGCAGGATCAAGAGGGAGACTGCGTCCACCATCACTGTGGACATCGCCAACAAGGAAATTTCTTGTGTGAATATTCACCCTCTGGTGCGTCTGTGCGAGCATAGGATGCTGGGAACCTCCAGCTGGGAACTACCATCCCGGCTCAGGAGTTTTTTTTGTTTTGTTTTGTTTGTTTGTTTGTTTTGGTTTTTGGGCCACACCCGGTGATGCTCAGGGGTTACTCCTGGCTATGCGCTCAGAAGTCGCTCCTAGCTTGGGGGACCATATGGAACACCGGGGGATCGAACCACGGTCCGTCCAAGGCTAGCGCAGGCAAGGCAGGCACCTTACCTCTAGTGCCACCGCCCAGCCCCTGCTCAGGAGTTTTTATTCGATTGGGGTCTCACACCAGCAGTGCTCAGGGCTGACTCCTGGCTCTGAGCTCAGGGATCACTTCTGCTGGGGCTTTGGGGAACTTATTGGGTACTGGGGATGGAACTTAGTCTGGCTGTGTGCCTTCCCCACTCTTCTTTTGCTCTATCCCCCCCCCATGTGGGTTTTTCAGGGCTGGGGAGTCATTCTTGTTTTGAGGCCACACCCAGCAATGCAAAGCAAAAATGCCTGCCTGCTGTGCTGCGGCTCTAGCCCACCCTGTGGGTTTGATCTGGGGGGGTCCCCATCTCTCCCTCCTCAGACAGCCCTTGTCACCATCGGTTGCAACGTGGACAAAAAGATCATTATTCACAAGTAAGGAGGGGACAGAGTTTGGGGTGGGGGGCGGTCATCATGCGAGGAGGCCCAGTTTTTAGGTTTTTAGGGTTCTTGAGGGGGGTCATTTCTCCATCGTCCCTTTCTGCCCCCTGAAAAAAAGAAACTCTGCTGGAGTTTATTAGGCTTTAGGGATTGGAAGGAAGGAAGGGAGGGAGGGAGGGAGGGAGGGAGGGAGGGAGGGAGGGAGGGAGGGAGGGAGGGAAGAAGTTTCTTTCAGGCACTGTCCCACACTCTGAATCTAGCAGCAGCTAGACCAACCTCTGGCCTTTTTCCCAGCACAGAACAGGGTGCAAACCCTGAACACCCATTCCAGGGTGGCTGCAATCCTGGGGGTTTTGGGGTCTTGGGTGAGGACACAAGGGTCAATTGTGACCCCCAGGGGCCGGGCGGTGGCGCTGGAGGTAAGGTGCCTGCCTTGCCTGCGCTAGCCTAGGACAGAACTGACCGCGGTTCGATCCCCCGGCGTCCCATATGGTCCCCCAAGAAGCCAGGAGCGACTTCTGAGCGCATAGCCAGGAGTAACCCCTGAGCGTCACAGGGTGTGGCCCAAAAACCAAAAAAAAAAAAAAAAAGAATTGTGACCCCCATCTTGGGTGGCAGGGACATCACTTCTTGTAACAAGGGCTTCCTGGACCACGTAGACCTCCAGAACAACTTTAGTTACACCCTGGAAAAGTGAGAGACTCCAGCCCGGCTTCTCCTGGAAACCCCATGACCCCGACCCTCCTCCCAGCCCTGCCTGAGGGGGCTGTGCTGGTTCCGAGCACCAGGCTTTGGGCTTGAGCGATGGGCCAGCGGGGAAGGCAAGAGGCCTGGGTTCCATCCCCAGCACCACCCCCTGGGTTCCCAGCTCCCTTCTGCAGGGAGTGCTGCCCCTCATGCCCCCACCTGCCGAGACGAGCCCAGGCGTGCAGCGGGGTCTCACACAGCCCCCCACAGGGACATCTACAGCCCCAACCCCTTGGGGGTGGACCTGGAAGTCAACTACAATTACCCGATGCTCGGCTGCCCCCTGCTGGTCTATTATGACACTCCCTGGAAGCCTGTTCTGCAGCTGTAAGTTCTGGGGGAGGTCACGGCTGGGGGGGGGCTTCACTTGCCCACTGACCCCCAACAGCCTCTGGGGTGACTTTCCCTAATACCCCATTCCAGTTCCCCTCAGAAGCCCCAGCTTTTTCTCTACCACTATTTCAGCTCTTGGCTGAGTCCTGAGTCAACCTGGTCCTTAAGCCACTGACAGGAACTGTGGAAAGTTGGGGGGGGGGAATTCCACAGTGTTCCCCTGAGTGCTTCCTTGAATGACCCCTGTGTGGTCCCCTGAATGCTCCCTGATTGTGCCGCAAAGACATCCCAGAATGATGAGTGCTCCCCGAGTGCACCTCCATTACTGCTCCTCCTAAACATTTCCCCCGAGTGCTCCTGAGCTGGGAGACTGGCATGTTCTCCCGAACACCTTCACCCTCCTTCGTGGCCCGCAACAAACCTTTATCCCCCTGCGTACAGGCCACGATGCTCTCCCATATGGGGAGAAGCGATGCCAGAATTAGGGGCACCCCCTAGCATGCAGACAGCCTTGGTTCAATCCCTGATACCCTATGGGGTTTCTAGAACACTGCTTTGACTGATGGCTGGCTCCTAGCTCTGTGCTCAGGGATCATTCCTAGTGGAGCTCAGAGGACCCTATGGGATGCCAAGGATCAAACCCGGGGCAGCTGTGTGCAAAGCAAAGGCCTTCCCCTCTTGTGCTATTACTTTGGCCCTAACAAAGCTTTGTTGTTGTTGTTTGGGCCATAACCAGTGACACTCAGGGGTTACTCCCGGCTATGCGCTCAGAAATTGCTCCTGACTTGGAGGACTATATGAGGCGCCAGGGGATCGAATCACAGTCCATCCTAGGCTAGCATCCAAGGCAGACCCCTTACCCCTTGCACTACTGCTCCGGCCCCTTAACAAAGCTTTTAATAACAGATTTTCCATTATTTTTCATGATTCTCATCCCCATAATCCTCAAAGCAACTAATCAGCAAAAAAAAAAAAAAAAAAAAGCCTCCGTGTCCTTGAAGGACAGAAGCAGAAATAGTACAAGGGTTCAGGCACTTGCCTTGTATAATGCTAATACACTGAATCAACACCCCCCCCACCCCATCTGGTCATCCAGCAGCCCCAGGGATCACTCCTGAGCATAGAACCAGGAGTTGCCCCTGACCATGACAGGCGCTCCTTTCCCCACAAAAACCCAACCCACCTCAGGCCAGAAATGACAGTGCCACAAGTTAGATACTTGTGTTGCATATGGGTTTGATCTCCAACAAGTCACAGGGTCCCCTGAATCCTGCCAACCCAGTCCCCTGACTGCTCAGAACCTGGAGCCAGCCCTGAGCACTGTTGGGTGTGGCTCCCCCAAAAATTAAAATAAAAACAAAACTCCATGCTGGGCTGGAGTGATAGCACAGCAGGGAGGACGTTTACCTTGCAAGCAGCCGACCCAGGTTCAATCCACGTCATCCCATAGGGTCCCCCGAGTCATTTCTGTGCCCAAAGCAAGAGCTCAGCAGTCCTGAGCACTGCTGGGTGGAGCCCAAAAACCAAACAACAAACAGTTTGGAGCGATAGCACAGCAGGTAGGACATTCATTTGCCTTCCAATGCAGCTGACCCAGGTTCGATCCCCAGCATCCCATATGGTCCCTGGAGCCTGCCAGGAGTGACTTCTGAGTGCAGAGCCAGGAATAACCCCTGAGTGCAGCTGGGTGTGTAGCCCAAAATCAAATCAAATAAATGAACATAAACTCCATACCTGTTTCTTGCCCTTCACTCTGCTCCCACCCCCACGGGGGTGCCACCTGTTGTGCCCTCAGTGTGTGCATGTCCCTTAGGTGGGAAGGAGAAGAATTTCAGGAGATCATCGAGGCTGAGTATGTGTTGAAGGAAGTGAACGGACTCTTCACGTATTCTTATTCTCTGACTGCCGAGACTGCTCACTGCACCTCTCAGCCGCAGAACTGGAGTTCTTTGTCCAAAAGCAAGTGGGGTCGACAGGTACGCCCTCCTCATCTCCTGAGCATTCCCAGTCAGACAGGAAAGCCTACTTGCCCAGTATGTGTGTAAGGGGACAGAAACAAAAAGCACTAAAGGGGCAAGCTTAAATCAACCTATTTTATGGACCGGAGCCAGAGCACAGCAGGGATGGCGTTTGCCTTGCATGAAGCTGACCCGGGTTTGATTCCCAGCATCCCATATGGTCCTCTGAGTGCCGCCAGGAGTGATTCCTGAGCTCAGAGCCAGGAGGAAGCCCCTAAGCCTGGCTAGTTGTGCCCCCCCCAAAAAATTTAATATATGTTTCTGGTGGAAGAGAGACTATAGAAGGTCAGACGTTGGCTTTGCTCACAATTAACCCTCTTGTGATTTTCCCAGGGCTTGTGTGAATTTGTTTTGGGGTGACACCCCTTGGAGCTTAGGGCTGACTCCAGTTCTAAAAAAGTTTTTTATTGGGCTCCCTAAACCTTACCTGGAGGGATCCCTGAGTGCAGAGCCAGGAGTAAACCCTGAGCACAGACCCATGCCAAAATAAATTGGGGGGTGTTTTCACCCACATCTGGCGACGCTCAGAAATCACCCTTGGCAGGCTCAGGAGACCATATGGGTTGCCGGGGGTCTAACCCGGGTTCGTCCAGTGTCGGCCATGTGCAAGGCAAATGCCCTACCACTGTGCTATCACACCGGCCCAAAAGAATCATTTTGGAGGGCTCCAACTGCCTTTGGGCTTACAAGGAAGGAACCCAAACATCACTTCCCTCCCCTGGGAATCACCTTCTCTATTTCCAATCATCCCCCTTTAACCCTAAAACTTCACTCATTAAAGAAGTTGGGTGTGCCAGGGCCCCAAGTGTTCCAGCCTTGGTGACCCTGCCTCTGTCCTTCCCCCAGAATTACCAGAGCTGTCATGACTCCAACAACCTCAACCCCTTATTGTGGCCTGAAGTCCGGTATGAAATCTTGGGCGGCCGCACCGACAACAAGTTGGTGTTCGAGCAAAGGAACGGGATTTATATCTTTTCTCTCTCCGTGGTGGATCCCTACTACAGGTGGGCAGCGAAGAGGAGCCAGGCGAGTGGGGAGCACTGCAGATCGCATATTTGGGGGCCCTCTTTTCTCTCTCCCCTTGGTAGGCCTCCCTACATCTGAATCACTTAACAGTTCTTTTTTTTTTTTTTTTTTTTTTTTGGTTTTTGGGCCACACCCGGAGGCGCTCAGGGGTTACTCCTGGCTGTCTGCTCAGAAATAGCTCCTGGCAAGCACGGGGGACCATATGGGACACCGGGATTCAAACCAACCACCTTAGGTCCTGGATCGGCTGCTTGCAAGGCAAACACCGCTGTGCTGTCTCTTTGGGCCCATCACTTAACAGTTCAAACTGTTCCAGTAGGAGGCTGTTTGGGGATGGAGGATGATGAGGGACTCGTTTATTCAATAAAAATATAACCAGAGGCCGGCAAGATAGTATGGAGGTAAGACGTTTGCCTTCCATGCAGAAGGATGGTGGTTCGAATCCCGGCATCCCATATGGTCCCCCGTGCCTACCAGGGGCGATTTCTGAGCACAGAGCCAGGAGTAACCCCTGAGCTCTGCTGGGTGTGATCCAAAAACCAAATAAATAAATAACCAGAGGGGCCAGAGCTATAGCACAGCGGGTAGGGCATTTGCCTTGGATGCAGCCGACCCAGGTTCAATCTCCGGCATCCCATATGAACCCCTGAACCTGCCAGGAGTAATTTCTGAGTACAGAGCCAGTATGAACCCCTGACACCGCCAGATGTAACCCAACAATAACAACAACAAATATGGATGGTTGGTTGGATGGATGGATGGATGGATGATGGATGGATGGATGGATGGATGGATGGATGGATGGATGGATGGATGGATCCAGAGTGCTGGAGATAGTCCAGCAGGGAAAATAATTGACCTGGATACTATTCCTAGAACCCTATAGAATCCCTTAACCCCATGAATTCCTGAGCACGAGCCAGGAGACAGCTCTGAGCACTGCTGAGTTTGGTCCCATAAAAAAAAAAGTGGGGGGCTGGAGAGATAGCATGGAGGTAAAGCATTTGCCTTTCATGCAGAGGGACTGGTTCCCCATGCCTGCCAGGGGCGATTTCTGAACATAGAGCCAGGAGTAACCCCTAAGCACTGCCGGGTGTGACCCAAAAACAAAACAAAACAAAACAAAAAAAAGTAGGCTGAAGCAATAGGAAAGTGAGAAGGTCACTTGCCTTGCAAGCTGCTGACCTAGGTGTATTTGATACTCGGCATATCTGAGCACTTCAGGAGTGATTCCTGAGTGCAGAGCCAGGATTCCACCCTAAGCACCTAAGCTGAGGATGTTCAAAAGCCAAAACAAACCAAAAAAGACTTTAATTTGAGGGCCTAAGCAATAGGATAGTGGGGAAGGCATTGGTCCTTTATGCCATAGACCCAAGTTTGATCTCCTGCATTCCATAGGGATCCTTGAGCACTGCCAGGAGTGACCCCAGGGTGCAGAGCCAGGAGTCGCCCCCCCCCGGGTGTGTCCCAAACCCCCCAGTCACCCCCAAAAAGTTTGTTCTCTGTCTCACCAACCTCTAATCCCAGAGGGCGCAGACAGCCAGGGAGGAGACTCACCACGCCAAGGGGCTTTGGGTAGCACGGGGAGTGATACAGGCCTTGGGAGCATCCTGGGATGCTAAAGATGGGGGGGCCTTGGGAACTGTGCATCCCCAGCTAACACACCCCCCTCCGCCCTCAGCTACTGCCAGCTGGAAACCCTGTTCAGCATTTATGTGTACGGCGCGGTGCCGCCCACCGCCGACCAACTGGACATCCCCATCATCGTGGGTATGTTCGCACTGTTGCTGTCCCTGTGGGTCGCCTACATCATCTCGATTCTGAGCCCCAGGGCGCTGCTCAGGGCACTGCTCAGGAGGTGGCGAGCACGGGTGTGGTGCCACCGCAAATAAAGTGTTTCGAGTCCCCGAGTGTGTGCTTGGTCACACACAGTCAAGTGCGCGTACACACACACACACACACACACACACACATTTTTGTGTTCCTGTCCCACCCGTGTGTGTGTGTGTGTGTGTGTGTGTGTGTGTGTGTGTGTGTGTATGTGTGTGTTTGGGCCACATCTAAATGTGCTCAAGGCTGACTCCTGGCTCTGCGCTCAGGGTTGACTTCTGGCTCTAAGAACAGAAATCACTCTGGCATTGCCCAAGGAACCCTATAGATTCTATAGAATGGAACATGCCCTCCCCACTGAGTTATTCCTTGGGTGCCCCCCATCCTACTTTTGTGTGGCCCATGTTTTGGGGACGTCTCTCATGGCAAGGCAAATGCCCTCCCTGCCATTCCATGGGCTGGCATCCCTCCATCTTCCCCCTATGCCACCACCTCCAGGCTGCCCACTATTGATTGTCCAGGAGCTCTGGGTGGGAACAGGGATGGAGAATTCCCACTGCCTGGCTCCTTGGGGGCTCTGCAGGGTGGGGAGGAGAGGAGAGAGGCCTGTGTCCCATCACCACCCACCCTCTCCACTCCCTGCCCCCCAGGGTTCCCCTCTCCAGCGCCTTCCTGGCTGCCCATGATGCCACAGTGCTCACAGATCTGACAGGAGATGCTTTTATTGGGGCGGCGTGGCCTGCCTGCCTTTCCCAGCCTGCCGGCCCTTCTTGGAGGCCCCCATGCTGCTCTTTCTCCTGCCGGGGGGCGGTGTGGGCCTTGGAGTCGTTGGGGTGCTAGGCTCATCGTCCAGCGCCTTGAAGTCGAAGAAATAGTCCACGTGGCACATGGCGTCCAGGAGCTCGGGGACGCTGTAGTCGGTGGACAGCAGGTCCTCGGGCAGGCGCAGGGCCCGGATGTCTCCTCCCAAGTCATCCCCGCCACCCCCGCTGTCTGGCAGGTGCAGGGCCGGGCGAGGGCTGCACCCTCGGGGTTCAGTGGCAGCAGGGAAACAGTCGAAGAGTTTCATAGCATCTTCCAGGAGGACCTTGTCCGGCAGGGACAGGGGCTTGGGCTGTTCCGGGGGTCTCTCCTCGCCCACCCCTAGCGGGGGGTTCCTCACTTCTGCCTCAGCTGCCCTGGGCTCCCCCGGGGTCCCCAGCCCGGCCCTGCCATCCTGCAGCTCTTCAGTGGGGGTTACGGGGGGCTCGGGCAGCAAGGGGATGGACTCAGGACCCTGGAGCTGGCTGAGGCGGCCTTTGAGGTGGTTATAGGTATTGGGGTGCAGTGGGGGTTCGGCGGGCACTGTGACGAGCAGCTGCTTATCTTTAGGGGTTGCAGGTGGGGCCAGGCCTTTTTTGAGCAGGGGAGGTGGTGGTGGCAGGTCCACATTTGGGGGGCCCCCGTCCCCCACAAAGCTCAGGGCCTCCTGGCCGGCTCCTTCCGGTGGGAAGTAGGGCATGAGGTACTGGGAGCCTCCTGGAGGTGGTGGGTAGTGGGGGTACGGTGGGGGAGGCAGCGGGGCCTTAAGGAAATGGGAGGGCTCCATGACGTAGGTGCTGGGTGCCTGAGCCGGCCCCACAGGGGCACCCACACTGCTGGTCGCCGTCAGCTTGCACATGGGCGACTGGCCGTAGTCGGAAGGGGCCCACTCGATCCGGTAGATCCGGGGATCGAAGAAACACCCGCAGGGAGCCATCTGGAAGCCTGGGGGCCAGGGTGGGGGGCAGGACTCAGAACACATGTGGCCACACTTATGGCTTTGGGGTGTTCAGGGGAGACATAGGTCTGGGTTCTGGGGGCCCCTTCTGGCTTGTACCTGCTGGCGGGGCAGGAAAGGCTTCTTTGTCCGGGTTTGGGGGCTGATATGGAACAGGGGGGCCTGTGGATGAAGAGGTGGTGAGTGGGGTCAGGGAGAGCGGGGGGGGGGGGCCCTTCCCTATCCACCACCCCTTCCCCCAGTTCATACCCCCAGTAGGGAGAGACTCTGGGCAGGCAGGAGCCAACTCGCCTTCCAGGCTCCGTGGACTGAGGCCCTCGGTGGGAGCTGGAGACGTGTAGAAGGTCTTGGGGTGCTGCATGGGGGTAGGAGGCAGGGCCTGGCCCAAGGGGGTCCCCAGGAGGCAGTGGGTGGCGGTCCAGGTGCCCACCCAGGGCACCAGCTCAGAGCCCTGCCAGGTTCTGTTTGGCCGTTACTGGGGCAGCAGGTTCCACCTGGGCTGCTGGTTGCTGGGGTTCTAGGTAGTAAAGCCCAATGGGTGGGGTGGGGGCAGGTGGGCAGCGGCTAGGCTGGGAAGCCCACCCAGGCAGTGGTGCTTGGCCTTGGCCTCTACCTGTGATGCACAAAGCTGAAGCTGCTCAGGGCAGCTGAACCTCCTCTGGGCAGCCTGCCCTGATCTATACTCATGCTAGGCTGAGGCCTGTTCCTTTTCAGCCAGGGCCTCTCTGGGCGCACAGAATGTTATGAGACTTTGGTGAATGAGGGCAGAGGTGGAGGAGATGGCTGGGGAGCAGAAGGGAGCAGGGGAAGCGCAAGAGAGCAGGAAGGCAAGACCAGAGTCACAGGGAGGCCCGGCTTTTACAAGAATAAAATTTATTGGCTTCCCAGCCCCGGGGCCAGACAGCGGGGTTAGGGGGGGCTTCTGGCGTGCACCCCTTCGCGACGTAGGCCCTCATGGCTACTTGTAGGCGTTGGCCTTGTGCTTCGGCAGGAAGACAAAGTTGGGGGGCACCGGCCCCAGGAGCATCTCGCTGTGGGAGGGGCAGGGACCTGGTCAGGCTGGGATCCGGGGTCTGGGCCAACACCCCCAGCCTCCCACTCCTGCATGCAGGCACCTGATCCGGATCCAGTCCGCTGCCTTCTGGCTGGCCATGAGCGTCTCCAGGTAGTCGCGGCCCAGGTAGTAGGGCGGCCGCTCGTTGATGCGCTGGGGAAGCCGCTCCAGGAGACCCACTGGCACGTACCTGCGGGCCCAAAGGCGGGGGTGGGGTGGGGGGGGTGGGGGTGGTGGTGCAGCAGGCCCTGGAGTGGGTCCAGGCTCCAGCCCGAGCACGACGGTTCTAGGCACCTTCCCAAGCTATGGCCCCACCCGCAGGGTAAGACCCCCCCAACCACATATCCAGGCGCAGGACCACGCCCACACGACGAGGCCCCACCCACAAGTCCAAACACTGGACCACGCCCACAGGGCACAGCCCCACCACCACAGATCCCAGCTTTGCCCCAAATCATGGCTGTGCCCCAGGTCCAAGCACTGGGCCCTGCCCAAGGTCCCAGCCCGCTCTGAGCTATGGCCCTGCCCCCAGAAAAAGGCTCTGCCCAAGGGTCTGGCCCCGGCCCCGCCCACTGATACAGGCCCTGTACTGGCCCACCCCACCTACATCCCAGCAGGTGCCAGCTCCGCCCCCAAAGCCGGGCCCCGCCCACCAGCCAACCACCAGGCCCCGCCCACCCACCATTCATGCCCGCCCACCACCAAGCACTCGGCCACACCCACATGATGCAGGCCCCACCCCGCCACACTTCCCGCCCATGGCCCCGTCTGACCACGCCCACAGACAAGGCCACGCCCCTTCCAGCCTCCCGGGCCCGCCCAGCCGCACCTGCACAGGAACGACAGCCACTCCAGCAGGAAGCGGCGCGTCTTCTCCACGCCCTGCGTGTCCGAGCCCCAGTGCTCCAGGCCGAAGTGCGTGAAGTCGCGCAGCACGTCCAGGCGCTCCGAGGACGAGATGTCCCAGTGCCGCTGCTCTTTGATCTCCGTGAAGAGCCACGGCTTCAGCAGGGCGCCCCTGTGGGATGGGCACAATGACGTCCGTCACGGCCCCCCCACCCCCGATCACCCAGAGGCACTCGGTGGACCCGCGAGGGGCCTGGGTTCGATCCCTGGCACCCCATAGGCCCCTAGCACTGCCAGGATCGATCCCGGAGCAGAGCCAGGAGCAAGCCCTGCGCAGCACCTGCCGGGAATGGGGGCCCCAGCACGAACCACCCAGCTGTGCCTTCCCTCCCCAACCCCAGCACTGGGTCTGGGGTCCCGGCAGGGTCTCTGGAGCGGGCGGGCCACACTCACTCACTCACTCACCGGGCAATCATGACGCCCGCCACTCCGGTCTGCATGGCGCGGTTGGCGTCTTCGTAGGAGAGGATGTCGCCGTTCCCTAGCGGGACAGAAGCGGGGGTCCGGGCTCAGGAGCCAGGGGCGAGCAGGGAGGGCGCCCCGTGGGCCTGGGGAAGGGCACGCACCGAACAGGGGCATGGGGCTGGCGGCCGACACGCACTGCTGGATGTAGGCCCAGTCGGCCAGGCGGGTGTAGCGCTGCTCCCGGGAGCGGCCGTGCAGCTGGAGGAGAGAGCGGGCCGGGAAGGGAGGGTCAGAGCGAGCGAGCCCCGGCGAAGAAGGGCCGCAGCCCACACCCTGCACCCTGAGACCCACCGTGACCAGCGCCGCACCCCAGTCCCGCAGCTCGGGCAGCAACCGGTGCGCCAGGTTCACGCGCTCCTGGACCCCTGTGCGGATCTTCACGGTCACCGGAACGTCCAGCACCTGCGGGCAGGCGCGGGGTCGGAGGGCAGCGATGAAAGGGGGGAAGGCATCAGGCGGGATGCGGGGAGCACACAGCGGGACTCGGGGCTACCTGGTTCATGCCGCGGACAATCTGCTGGAACTTGGCACAGCGGTTCATGAGGGCGCAGCCTCCGCCCTGGGAGAGACGCAGCGGGGTGAGGCCCGGGAATGGGTCCAATGCCCCTCGAGCCAGCACAGAGCCCCTCTCGCACCCACCCACGGAGACCAAGCTGCACTGCGAGCCACGCCCACAACAGACCACACCCACCACGCGCATCACTCTGGCTCCGCCCACAAAGACCCCGCCCACTAACCACAGACCACGCCCCGTCATGAGACCCGCCCAACAGAGACCACTGGCACCACAAACCCCGCCCACTGAGACACGCCTCATTGTGAGCTCCACCCACCACGCGCATCACCTCTGGCCCCACCCACCAGGGAGACCACGCCCCATTTCGGGGTCCACCCAATAGGGGCCTCATGCACCACAGAGCCCGCCTACTAAGACCTGGCCTGGCCTCGGGCCACACCCACCACGGGCCGCCAGGCGCAGAACCCGCCCCCTGCGCTACCTTCTTGAACACCAGGTCGATGGGGCATCCCACGTTGATGTCCACAAAATCCACCTGCACGGTGCGGTTCAGCAGCTCCGCACACTTGGTCATGGTGTCCGGGAAGGCTCCCTCCAGCTGGGGGTCCCGGGGAGAGGCGCCTTCATGTCTCTGCCCCACCCCAGGCCCGGGCCCAATGACCCATCTCCCTCCGCACTGACTGGCCCGTGCCACTACCCGAGAGGGTCTGGGCCAGCAAACACCCGCACTGCATGAGGAGTTAGGAGCGCAGTCCAGATCTCCGGAGGCTGAGGCCCAGGCCTGCCCTCCTTGAGGGGGCACCCACCTGGACCCCAAAGATGTCCTCACAGGGGTGTCGCTTGAGCAGGGCCCACTCCGACGTCTGTCCCTGCAGCAGACTGGTGCACATGGCCATCTCCCCGCAGGTCACGTCGGCCCCGAAGCGTTTACAGATACGCCGGAACGGGAGATTCCCGCACTGGAGTGGGGGGCAGACACAAGTGAGGAGGCGGCAGGCAGCAGACAGGCAGGCAGCCACGGCTCCGCCTGATCAGATGGGGCTGGGGAGTCACTAGCACACACCCACGGGCTGCGCGTGCCAGGACCCAGCCCAGCCCAGCCTGGTCCTACCGTGGTGAGGGGCGCCAGGTATAATTTGCCGCTGAGGTCCAGCTGGAAGGAAAGAAATGGGCTGCTGATACCCGCCAACCCAGACCTCAAAGCCCCTCGGCCTTTCACCACCCCACCCCACCCCCCGTCCACTCTGTGCTTCCCTCTGCCCCAAGTAGCCCTGCGCCCTTTCCACCTTAGCTGGAGAGCTTCTACACAACCCTCAAATCCCCAGCCCAGGCCCCTTCATCCAGGAAGATCTTGCTCACAATTGGAGCTGATTTTCCCTGCAGCATGTCTCCCATTCTTTCCTCGGCCCCCCTTTCTGGCTGGGTGCTCCTGATGCGTACCCTCTTTTTCTCACAGGGCCGAAGCTTGATAATGTCCTCATCTGTCAGGGGCCCGTGGGTCCTCTGGGGGCTGCTCAGAGAGGCAGTGGCCTCGCTCCCCAAGGAGTCCGGCACTGCATCACGGCTGTCTGGCCCCAGGGCCCCCTCGGTCCCCATGAAGTCGGGGACTGCTGCAGGAGGCGGCTGCTGGGCCCGGCCGAGCTGGCGCAGGGCCTGTTCTGCGCGCTCGAAGCGGAACTTTCGCTTGCGCAGTTGCTGCTGCAGCACCTTGTCCAGGCCGTTGCGGACGGGAGGGGCCTGCACCTCGGCCTCTCGCACCAGGTTCCGGCCATCGGGCCCCAGGTGGGCCCCAGCAAAACGGCAGGTCACCCCGTAGGGGCAGCGGCCGAAGGTGTCGAAGAGCACACAGCGGGGGCCCAGGTCAGCAGGCTTGGTCTCCAGGTAGCGGCTCACGTCGTGCAGGAAGCGGCAACGCTCCCCAAAAAGGCACTTGGCTGCTGATTCCTGCAGCAGAAAGCGAGGGCGTCAGGTGAGGGGTGAGGGTGATGGGAGGGCAACCCAGCCCCGTCCCAGGCCTCAGGGTCTAGACCATCTAGACAGGTATACTAGCAAAATATCATGGACTGGGAACTTCTAGAAGTTTCTTAATACTTCTGGCAGTTCCCTCCTGCCCCTCTCTGGCTGGGCCTTTGTGCAGTTCCTCTCACCTGGATCAGAGAAGGGCAGAGCCTGTGCGTGTCATAGTGAGTGGGCTTCAGGTGGGGCCGGCTCTTGTTCTGGCCCCGGGCTCTCTTTGGTGCCTGTGGCTGTGACTGTGGCTCCCCAGTGTCTGGCTGCCCCTGGGCCATGGCCTTTTCCTGCCCGTCCTCCCTCGGCTCATCCTCCACGCGGAATCGCTTGGCTTCAGGCTCAGCTGTATCGTTGTCACCAGCACTCCCTGCCTCGGTTTCCTGACGGGGCTTCTCTGGCCCTTTGGCGTCTAGAAATTCATGGAACTGTTCCTTGGTGGTGAGATACCTGTAGGTAGGGAAGGAGGGAAAAGGAGGATTGTCCAATCCTACCTCTGAGCTCAGATTCGAGAAGCACGGGGGTTAGGGGAGGGAGAACATTTGCTCCTGTGGGCACAGATTTCCAGGATATGGGGTGAATTCAGAGACCACGGGAGAAAACCTATTTATTCCCTCAGTCTTAGGTCCAGGAGAACAATCTGAACTGCAGGTGTCATGCATGCATCCTCCTGTCCAGGAAACGTTAAGAGAAAATGACAAGCCCCAGCCCACTAGATAATAGGCCTTCCAAGGGAATCCTGGCTAGAGGATTCAGGCTAAAGGGACTACATTACCTAACATGCACTGTAACTCTCGCCTACCACGGAGACTACTCTACCCAGCATGCACCATGTCCCTCGTCAACCGCGGGGACTACACTACACAGCAAGGACCGAGCCCCTGACAACCAGAGACTACATTACCCAGCATGCAACGCGGTTCCCCATCGGCACTGCTGGGACTACATAACCCAGGAGGCACCTTAGTACCCACAACCGCAGAGACTACATTACCCAGCGTGCACCGTGTCTCAGCCCGTGGGGACTACATTACCCAGCACGCACCGCGGCCAGCCTCAAACCCCGCCCATCCCAACACGCTGCTCCGTGCCTTTGACAGCCGCTCAACGTGCTCTGGTCCTATGCTGAGGGCAGCCTGCGGCCGCAGAGACAGTGGGGGCCAAAAAGCTTTGAGCATCCCGCACTGGGCCCGCTTCCACCTCCCGGCATGCCTCGCTCGCGCTGCGCTACGGGTGCCGGGAGAGCCCAGAACGGTCTCTTCCCCCTCTTTTACTCCCGTCCCAGCGACTCACTGAGGCTTAATGGGCGCCACTCCCCGTTCCGGCGCGCTGGATTCTGAGTCTCCGCTAGTTCCACACTCTGCAGGGGCCTCTGACACTTCCTCCGCCATCGGCCTCCCTCACGCCGCCCTAGGAGTGTGGCGGGAAGGGCCTTCCGGGTCCCGCGTGCGCAGCCCCCCCCGCGGTACTAGTACGCATGCTCGCGTCGCTCCGAGGGACGCCGTCGCGCGTGATGACGTATTTCATGTGGGCGGGGCTTATGTCACGTGACCCCGCTGGGCTAGTGCGGTGCTGGGTGCCTGCTGTCATCTGCTGTCACCTGCTGTCACCTCCGACCCGCTGGAGCATTTGGTTTCGTGCGTGGCGCTGGGGTCGCGTTTAGACGTTCAGTTCCAGCACCTGGTTGCGATTTAATTGAGATAATTCAACTGATTCAGGGCGCCGAACTAGAGTGTGGCCCGTCGCCGGAAACGGGAGACACAACAGTCAATTCTGAAGGTTTCAGAGCCCACTTGGCCTTGGCAGCGGGCGGGACGGTCTCGAAGAACAGTTCCACGTCTGTTAGGGGATGATGAAGCAGGACCAAGGAAAAGTGAAGGCTCGGGAAGGCCTTGCACAGAGCAAGTGTGCTGCAGCACCCCCACAGAGTCCCCCAGCACCGACAGGAGTGATTCCTAAGCGCAGAGCCAGGAGCAAGCCCTGAGCATCGCCAGGTGTGGCCCAGAAACAAGTTTCCCGTTGAGAACAGAAGTAACTGGGCCGACCAATAAATTAGTAGTAGAGTGTTGCAGGAAGAGTGTCTTGTATTTGAAACAAGAACCCCAAGGACTGTGTATTAAGAGTGCAGGCAGCAGGGAAAAGGGTAGGATTGAATAAATTTTAATAAATTAAAAGAGATGGAATATTTATCAGTCAAGGACGGTGGAATCTAGGCATTCTTTTGCCACAGTCTCCAACTGTGCCCTATTGTCGAACCTTAATATTCCTGGAGCTCTGGGCTTTGGACTCAGCCTATTAGGAAGGGAACCTGGTCTTTCGGAACACTCAGCACAGGAACTTGAGCTTGTCTAAGACACGATCTCCTCTCCTTAGAGCGAGCCGCCTGCTAAAAGCATCATTTGGCAAAGGTGGGGATTTGGAGGAGTCCTGTTTAAATGAATTTGCAGACTAGACAGAGCTCGCACAAGGGCAGAAATAGCAGCCCACGTGGCCCAGCATGTCTTGCAGCTCTCAACAAAAGATAGGATTGGCCCCTCAGAGGCCCCAAAAGGGCAAGTCCTCCAGATTGAGGGAAGGGGACTCCCCAGAAACAACAGAATTGGGGTCGGAGAGATAGCATGGAGGTAAGGCGTTTGCCTTTCATGCAGAAGGTAATTGGTTCAAATCCCAGCATCCCATATGGTCCCCCAAGTGTGCCAGGAGCTATTTCTGAACATGGAGCCACTGAGCGCTGCCAGGTGTAAACCCCCCCCCAAAGATCTGCCTTCTCTTCTGTGGTTTGTTTCCACAGAACTCCCCTCAGTAACCAATGTCAGCAGTGGTGGAACTCCATAATCATTAAGGCTACATGTCCAAAGTGGCCATTCCTGGCCCCTTATGACCCTTGAATTTTTTTTGTTTGTTTTTGGGTTTTGGGTCACACCCGGTAGCGTTCAGGGGTTCCTCCTGGCTCTATGCTCAGAAATTGCTCCTGGCAGGCTTGGGGGACCATATGGGATGCCAGGATTTGAAGTACTGTCCTTCTGCATGAAAGACAAATGCCCTACCTCCATGCTATCTCTCTGGCCCCCTGGCCCCTGAATTTTTATTGCTGGGGAGGCACACTCAGTGATGATGCTCAGGGCTTAACCATGGCTCTGAGCTCAGGGATGACTCTTAGCAGTGGTTGGGGGCCAAATCCAATGGTCTGCCAGAAGCAAGGCAAATGCCTTAAGCATCTTCCTCTCTGTCCCTCATAACTCCAAATTCTTCTGTGTATATATATATATATATGTGTGTGTGTGTGTGTGTGTGTGTGTGTGTGTGTGTGTGTGTGTGTGTGCATGGGGGGGATTAAATCTCACCTGACAGAGTTCAAGTATTACTCCTGACTCTGTGCTCAGGCATCACTCCTCTTAACCATAGAGAGTACCAGGAATCAAACCCAAGTGGAAAATGTGCCAATCAAGCACCCCATTCCCTGTTCTATCACTCTTCCCACCCTGAATTTTTCTTCTTATCTTTGCATGAATCCAGCTCCTAGGGAAACCCCTTCTCTGCCCTCATATTTGATTGCTGAATTTGACAGAGCTTTTCCTGACAAGGGAAGTGAGGCAGGGACTGTTTTCTGGGTAACAGGTGGGGAAACTGAGACCCAATGAGGAAAACAGCTTTGCCTGAGTGTCACAGTCTGCTTGGTCTGGACACTAAGGGAATTATCGGGGGTCTTGTTCAGGAAGGTGGGTGCATGGTGTTGGCAAATGGAATCAGATCAGACTCTCAGAAGCGGGATTGGAATTGTTTGTCTCTTTATTGAATGTTACAGCAGGACACTTTCCCCATACCCCTAAGTGCCTCATAGATAGACAGCCAAGGTCTCTCAATGCCTATTCCCTCCTTTGTGGGTACCGGAAGCTAAGACCACTCGAGCCTGGTCTCAGGGTCAGAGTTCCTTACACAGGGGTGGTAAAGAACAACAGGCTGAAAACCAACTTCTCCAAGACACAGGGAGAAATGGCAGCGGGTGTCCTACACTGCCCTCTGTCAGACAGTGTGAGAAGTGCACACCACACCAGTTTCCTCAAACTCAGAAACCACCTCAACTTTGGGGACATTTTTGGTTTTGTTTTGGGGCCACAGCTCCGGGTTGACTCCTGGTTCTGCACTCCGGAATATCTGTAGAGGACTCAGGGTACCCTAAGAGGAGCCGGGGGTCTAACCCTGATTGGCCGGGTGCAAGGCAAACACTCCTTCCCTGCTGTCCTATCTCTGCAGCTCCAGGCATGAGGAATCTTTTATTTTGGGGTGTGTGTGCTGCTGTGTTGTGTTGGGCCACACTGGATAGTGCTCCAGCGTCACTCCTTGCCCTGTGCCCAGGATTCTCTCCTGGAGGTGCTCAGGGAACCATGGGGTACCCTGATTTGAACCCAGAACCACACAATCATCTTTTTAAAAAATTTTTTTTATTATTTTTTTATTTTTTATTTTTACAAAACTACTTTAACCTCTGTTTGAGTTTCTCGAAGCCTGCCCTGCTCCTGGATTCATCCCATTCACTTCACTTCTGGCAGGGTCTCTGGCTGATCTCTTTTCTTTTTTTTTTCTTTTTTTTTTTTTTTGGTTTTTGGTTTTTGGGCCACACCTGGCAGTGCTCAGGGGTTACTCCTGGATGTCTACTCAGAAATAGCTCCTGGCAGGCACGAGGGACCATATGGGACACTGAGATTCGAACCAACCACCTTTGGTCCTGGATCGGCTGCTTGCAAGGCAAACACCGCTGTGCTATCTCTCCAGGCCCTCTCTTTCCCCTTTTCTTTTTTTTTTTTTTTTGGTTTTTGGGCCACACCCGGTAATGCTCAGGGGTTACTCCTGGCTATGCGCTCAGAAGTTGCTCCTGGCTTCTTGGGGGACCATATGGGACGCCGGGGGATCGAACCGCGGTCCGTCCTAGGCTAGCGCAGGCAAGGCAGGCACCTTACCTCCAGCGCCACCGCCCGGCCCATCTTTCCCCTTTTCAAAGGGGGTTCAGTGCCTCCTGTCATTAGGAGCCCCAATAGCCCCAATGTATGGGTTAACTCACCGGGGCATTCCCTGAACTCTTGCAGAGTGTGTGCAGCTGGGGAAACTGAGGCACCAGCGAGGGAGGGGAGCAGATGACTCTCAGGTGTCACCCTGGGGAGGACAGTTTCACAGAAGGAGCTGTCCCCCATTTCCTGAACGCTGCCCTCCTGACCTGGATTTGGAGGAAGAAGCAGGATGGAGACAGATGGGGAAACTGAGGCAGCCATTCAGGGGGAGAGGTTAAGGACTTTGGGTCCTGCTTTTGGCTCCCTTGGGGGTGTCTCTTTCTGTATTTCCTTCTCCCAGAGTTTCACCTTCCTCTTCATTTATTTTGGCTTATTCCTTTTATTTTTCTTTCTGCATTTCTTAACTTTTTATTTGTTTGCTTGCTTGTTTGTTTTGGTTTTGGGGTCACACCTGGCAGTGCTCAGGGGTTAATCCTGGCTCCATGCTCAGAAAATTGCCCCTGGTAGGCATGGGGAACCATATGGGATGCCGGGATTTGAACCACCATCCTTCTGCATGAAAGGCAAACACATTACCTCCATGCTGTCTCTCTGACCCCATTTTCTTTTTTTGAGAGGGGTCCACACTCAGCAGTGCTCAAGAATAACTCCTGGCAGTGTGCTCAGAAATCCCTCTGGTGGGGCTCAAGGGACCCTATGGGGTAGAAGGGACTGAATCACACTTTGGCCACGGGCTCTCTCTCTCTCTCTCTCCCCCCTCCCCGCACCCCATGTCCTCCCCCTTTTCCCAGGCCAGGCCAGATGGGGGTGGCAGTGCTGAGGCAGATACGGGCTGGGCTGGGCTGGGTGCCCACTGTTGCCACCCCAGATTTGCGGCTGCACCCCTTTATCTGGGTTGCAGCTGCCTCTTATCTCCTGGCTTCGGGACACGAGACCGGAATGAGGGCTGGGGGTGGGGCAGGGCGGGCTGGAGAAGGGAGCCAGAGACCGTGTGTGTGTGTGTGTGTGTGTGTGTGTGTGTGTGTGTGTGTGTGTGTGTGTGCGTGTGCTTGCACAAGTGCTATTTGTTATTTGGGTTGGTTTTGGGGTCACACCCAGCGGTGCTCAGAGCTTCCTCCTAACTGTGCTCTGGGATCACTCCCGGAGGTGCTCAAGAAACCCTCTGGGGTACCAAAGATTGAACCCCAATCATCTGCTTGCGAGGCAAAAGCCTTTCTTGGTGCCATCACTCCAGTCCTACTGTTTGTGTCGTTTGCTCCCGTGTGTGTCCGAGTTTCTGCCCATCTGTGGGTGGTGGGCACCAGACATGGCTTGTGTGTGTCGATCTGTGCTCATGTGCCTGGTGTTTGGATGTGGGTGATACAGGCTGTGAAGTTCATATGGATTCCTGTGTCTACTATGGCTATGCTGCACTAGGAGTGACCGATACATGTCATGTATGTCTTCACATGTCATTTTCTTTGCATCGTCTGCTTTGACGGGCCATGCATGAACTAGTGTGTGTCATGTGTGTGACCTCTTATGACCCCTGATTTTTATGTGTCATGTGTGCTTTTGTGTGTCATAGGATGCGCTGTCACGTTGTGCTCTCATGTGTCATATTTGTGCGCTTTCCTGTGTGTGCTTCCTTGTGTCATACGTGCCTTCATGAATCATGCGCGCATGCACTACCATGTGGACTTATGCGGCTGTCTAGCATGTGCTCATGTGTCTCATGCATGTTCCCTTTGAACCACATGCCGTCTGTGTGTGCTTCTAGTAGTTTGCATGTATATCTTGTGATCCATGTTTGGCCCATATGTGTATCACATCATCTCAAGTGTCTGGTCCACATGCATGTTGTGCGGTTCGTGTGTTCCTCATGCGTGTGCCGTGTATATGTGTGTGGCCCATCTATGTGTTTTCTTCTCGTGTGTGTGGTGCAGCAACTGCCTGTGGCTGGAGTGTGTGGGGGGATGCAGCCCCCCTGATGACTTTCCCACGTGCTGACCCATGCCCCTGGAGACAGGACCCGACCTCTGACCTCTGACCCACAGCTGTGAATGGCCTCCTGGGGACAATCCAGCTCTGCTTTTCCCATCATCACCGGATCCCAGCCCCGTCCTACCTCCCATGTTCCCTCTGCGGCCCCTTAGCCAGGAGGACTGTCCAGCGTGTCTCCTGAGTCTGTGCCCACAGAGCCACTGTGCATTGCCATTCAGGGTCCCCAGTCTACCTTGGGGAGCTGCCTTGGGAGGATAGGCAGGACCAGGGTCACCCCAGGGGACCTTCACAAAGCAGATGGGGAAACTGAGGCTTAATACTGAATCAGGAGTTGTAGGCAAGGGCTGCTTGTTAGGCTGGGGCTTGTGAGGGAAGAATGGGTGCAGGGACCCCTCACTCACCCCCACGGCAGGTCCCTGAGGCCCCCAGTCTCACAGGGCTGGCGCAGCTCCTGACACTAAGATGGAAACTTCTCTAGGAGCCAAGATTGAATGTTGGCTGTGGCTAAACCTCGGGCTGACCCCTATGGGGAAAGGGAAACTCCCCCTTGGGTCACTGGCCCTGGGCGAAAAGGAAGGGGGAAATGGCCCTGGGGGGGCAGGAAGAGAACATTCCAGAACCATCCAGCCTGGAGTTGCGGATTCTTTCCTGTGGTGGCCTGAATCTATACCTTGACCTCTCTGATCCTCAAGTCTTACAAGTGCCAAGAGGGAGGTTGGGGGAGGGGGGCAGCGCCTGGGGACGATAACCTGAGATGCAGAACGAATTTCTGAGCAAACTTAGAACAGCGAGGGGGACTGGGGGTCAGGTGCCCAGCTTGGGCTTGAGGACCCCCTGAGGCTGGAATCCTTCATTTCCCCAATCTGAGGTCCCTACACAGGGGCTTCCTCACTCAGGAAAAAGAGGGCTTGCAGGGGGCTGTTCTGGCTCCAGATTGCCGGTGACAAGCAGTTCTGGGGTCTGGGGCAAGGTTTAAAAATAAATTCTTATAAATACCCGTGTTTCCTGCACACCCAGTGGCCCAAGTCCCCTCTGTGTCCCGGGCAGCCAAACAGTGCCTGGAGGGTGGAGGCAGGGGGCTCATGTGAGCCCCAGTTCCTGCTGGGGTGTGATTCAGCCAGTGTGACGTTGGTGAGTGTCTGTCACCGCCTGTCTGGGGGGTGTTTGTGTGACAGATTGTGTGACTCGGTGACAGAGTGACCGTGGTGGTGCGGGGTTGCAGGAGGTGACAGCGTGGCTTGCTGTGTGTGTGTGTGTGTTGGGGGGGTAGTCAGGGGGTGGACGAGAAACTCCAGGACCCCCTGGTGAGTGAGGCTGGCCCTGAGCTGGGGGACACAGGAGGGATCAGTGTTTGTGGGTCACTTTGACCCCCTTGAGGTATGAGTTGTGTGTAAACTCTGGGCTGTGACGTGGGGGAGGTGTGCACCCAGGATTGCATGTGGGTATTGGGGCCCATGCTGTATTGCTCCATCTCTAGTCCAGCCCCCCCCCCCAAACACACACCAGCCATCAGCACCGGTCCACTGGGGACCCAGCACAAGACTTTCAAGCCGCCGTTGCCAGGGCTACCATTTAATGAGCACATATGTGTCCCTCTCACCATGTGCTGGGGCCCTGCCCCCATGGCCCCCCACAGGGCGAGGGCGGCACCTGGCACTGCAGGGTGAGCTGGAGGTGCTCAAAGGGCAGCTGCTGACCGCTCAAGGCTGGAGGGCTGCGTGGGGGAGGAGGCAGGCAGCGTCATGGGGAGTGCATCCCATCTGGCCAGCTTGGATTATTGGGGAGTCCACACCCGGTGGTGTTCAGGGGTTGCTCTTGGCTCTGCACTCGGGAATCACTCCTGACAGTGCTCGGAGGACCCTCTGGGATGCTGAAGATGGAACCGGGGTTGGTTGAGTGCAAAGAAGTGCCCTCCGTGCTGTGCCATCTCTTGGTCCCAGGACCTTTTTTTGAGGGCGATGGTGAGGAATATTTCAGGAATGCACAGGAATGATTCAGTCACAATCCTCGGGATGTTGTAGAGTCCCCTGAGCACTGCCAGGTGTGGCAAAAAAGCACAAACTTAAATGAATGAATAAATGGTAACTTTTATTTCTTTATTTAGGCCACACCCAGTGTTGCTCAGGATTTGCTCCTGGCTCAGTGCTCAGAGGTCCCTCCTGGCGGTGCTCAGGGGGACCCAGTAGGATGCCGGAGATCAAACCTGAGTTGGCACGTGCAAGGCAAATGCCCTCCCCATTGGACTGTCACTCTGGCCCACTCCGATGTCTTTTGCAATTTGTGGGGGGCTACTCCTGGTGGTGTTCAGGGGCTATTCTCAGCTCTGCACTCAGGAGTCGCTACTGTGTGATGTCCAGGCTCAAACCCAGCGCTTTGACTGCAATGCCAGATGCTGTGCCCAGGGGACTGCGGTTCATCCACAATAGACATGTATGCACCCCCTTAAAAACACTGAAACTGGGGGCCTGAGAGATAGCACAATGGTAGGGTGTTCGCCTTGCAAGCGGCCGACCCAGGAGGGACCCCGTTCGATTCCTGGCATCCCATTTGGGCCCCCAGCCTGCCAGGGTGGGGCCACCTGTGGCCCAAAAACCAATCAACCAGTCAATAAATAAAGTTAAAAAAAAAAAAAAGATACTGAAACTGGGCCAGAGCAATCGCACAGTAATTGCACACAGATGAACTGGAACCAACCTGGGTTTGATTCCCAGCATTTCATAAGCTCCCTGGAGCTGCCAGGAGTGAATTCTGAGCGCAGAACCAGGAGGAATTCCTGAATGTTGCTGGGTGTGTCCCACAAAAAACAAGAAAACAAACAAAAAATCAATAGCTTTAGGAAGGTTGGAAAGATAATAGAGTCCAGGGAAAAGCACCAGTCTTGTAGGTAGCCGACCCGGGTTCAATCTCTGTCCTCTCATAGGATCCAACTAGTGCCCCAGGAGTGATCCCTAAGAGTTGGAATGATAACATAGTGGGTAGGGAGTTTGCCTTGCATTCAGCCAACCTGAGTTTGATCCCCAGCATCCCAGATGGTCCTCTGAGTCTTCCAGCAGTGATTTCTTTATTTTTTCCTCTTTTTTCTTTTCTTTTTTTGTTTTTGGGCCATACCCGGTGGCCCTCAGGGATTATTCCTCCTGGCTCTGCACTCAAAAATTGCTCCTGGCAGGCTCGGGGGCCTCTAGAGGATGCCTGGAATCAAACTGGGGGTCTGTCCAGGGTCAGCAGCGTGCAAGGCAAACGCCATACAGTTGTGTTATCACTCTGGCCCCAGAGGTCGGGGACCTGGGCAAACGTGGGGTACAGTATGCAGGGCATTGGGACACATGAACACACGAGGACCAGTGCCTATCCCATGGGAGCCCGTGGGTGGCTGGCATCGCCAAAAATTTGGCCTTGCGAGGTTGGGCACGGCAGCGGGCGGCCTCGCCAGGGACAAAGGCTTGGGGCTTTGTGATAAGCACCACCAGGTCAGGTCAGGGAGGAAACCTGCCATCACACCCAGCACCCTGGGGCTCGTCCCTGCCACCTGCGAGTTGGATTCATCTCATTCTATCCCTCCTCCAGCACAGGGGGACATCCTCAGGTGGGGGGTCAGATAGGGAAACTGAGGCATGGAAGGTAGAGTCACAGCTGTGACATCTCCTCCGCTTCTCAGCCTGGATTTCAACAGACTGTTGCTGTATTTTTTTCCCTCTGTTTATTTTCTTTGGTTTTGTTTTTGTTTTTCTGGTCACACCCCCCAGCTGTGCTTATTCCTGGTTCTGTGCCCAGGGATCATGCCTGGCTCGAGGGACCCTATGAGATGATGGGGACCGAACTTGGAGTAGCCTTATACAAGGCAGAGCCCTCCCTGCTGTATTATATTTCTCGGGCCCTTGCAGCTTATTTTTTTAATCTAAAATTTATTTTTATTTTTATTTTTTTTTTTGGTTTTTGGGCCACACCCGGCAGTGCTCAGGGGTCACTTCTGGCTGTCTGCTCAGAAATAGCTCCTGGCAGGCACGGGGGACCATATGGGACACCGGGATTCAAACCAACCACCTTTGGTCTGGATCAGCTGCTTGCAAGGCAAACGCCGCTGTGCTATCTCTCCAGGCCCTAAATTTAATTTTTTTAATTTTAGGTCAGACCCTGTGATACTCAGATTACCGAAGAATTACTCCTCATGATGCTTGGGGGACCCTATGGGATGCTGGGGGTTCAAACCAGGTTGGTTGAGTGCAAGGATAATGCCCTCCCAGTTGAACTGTATCTCTGCCCTTGTAGCTCCATCTTTTTTTTTGGGGGGGGGCACATCCTGCTGCACTCAGGGGTTAATCCTGACTCTGTGCTCAGAAATTGCTTCTGGCAGACTAGGGGACCATATGGGATGCTGCGGATGGAACTCAGGTCAGTCCCAGATTGGCAGCTTGCAAAGCTACCAACACACCTTACTCCGGCTGTTTTTTCTTTCTTTCTTTTTTTTAAATTTGTTATTAAATTATCTGGTTTTGGGGTCACACCCATCGGTGCTCAGGGATCACTCCTGTTGAATCTGGGAACCCGGTGGGATGCTGGGGATCAAAGCCAGGTCTCAGTGAGGAAGGCCAGCGCCCTCCACGCTGTCCTCTGGCTTTGGCCCTGTAGCTTAATCCTCATGTTTGACACCTGCCCGGGGACATCTCCACCCGCTCCCCGCAATCTCAAGAACATTCCCAAGAACACCCCACGCAGGGACTCCCCGACTTTGGGCGAGGCAGCCCGCAGGACCTGCAGGAGGAGAAGCATGTGCTAGGGGTGTGTGTGTGTGTGTGTGTGTGTGTGCCAGTTTGTACCCAAACAAATCCCCAGGCCGGCTGCCATCCAAGGAATGCGGGCGGCTAGGGTCTGAGGGAGGAGAAATCGCCCCAAGAAATCAGGCGGCGGGAGAAACCGAACCCAGAAAACTGGGCGGGGCTTGGGGACAAACCATTGAAGGTGGGCGGTGCCTGATATGACCACGCCCATCATCCCGCCCTGCAGTTCTCGGCCGGCCGCCAGGGGGTGCGTTGTGATCACGGAGCGGCCCAGGAGGGGACCTTGGGCTTGCGACGGGTCCTGGCAGCCCAGAAAAGCCAAGCGGCCCTCGGTGGGCGGGAAAGGGACCCCGCACACACACACACACACACACACACATCTAGGGGCGCTGAGGCCAGCCTGGATGGCGGGTGCAGCGGATAGGGAGTTCTTTCGTCGGCTGGATGAAAACTTTTGTTGGTTTTTGATTTTGTGTGTCTTGGTTTTGGGGCCCCACCAGCAGTGCTCAGGGCTGATTCCTGGCTCTGTGCAGAGGAATCGCTCTTGGTGTGGCTCAATTGACCTTCTGGGATGCCAAAGATTGAACCCAGGTTGGCCCCGAGCAAGGGAATCGTCCTCTCTCCGGCCCCTTGTCTGTTTTAGGGTACCTTGAGATCTTTGGGGGAATTGGGTCTTCATTCTCTGCCGTGTCTGTTTTGTTCATCTGTTTGTTTTCCAGAGGGACATTGTTGATTGTTATTATTTTGTTTGGTTTGGGCCACACCTGGCGATGCTCAGGGATCATTCCCGGGGGGATTCAGGACACCCTATGGCAGGGGTCTCAAACTCAATTTACCTGGGGGTCGCAGGAGGCAAAGTCGGGGTGATCTGTGAGTGCAAAGTCAGTAGTAAGCCTTGAACATTGTGGGGTGTGACCCAAACAACTGAAACGAAACAAAACAAAAAGAGATTCCTCTAGGGCAGGGCCACAAAATGTTGTACGGAGGGCCTATGGGATGTTGGGGATCGAACCCGGGCCAGCCAGGAACAAGGCAAGCGCCCTCCCTGCTGTGCTATCTCTCTGCCCCCCCAGAAGGGCTCCGTCTAGATTTCTGGAGTGACCCTGGTGTGGAGCGTGACCCCCTTCCGGGCAGTGCTCATTGAGCTGGTGCTGGACTGACTTAACCCTGTCTCAGGGCCTTGAACATGCTCTCTAATTCTGGGGGGGCATCCTAGGCCCCTGGGAGATGCACCTTCGGGGTCGCTGCAGTGAGTGGGAGAGCTGGTGAAGAGCCCCCAAAAGTGCCACCTCTGGAGATTCCCTTGGGCATATTTTTGGGAGGTGGGCCCGCACCCCGTGGTGCTCAGGGCTGACTCCTGGCTCTGTGCTCAGGGATCATTCCTGGTGGTGCTGGGGTGTGTGTGGGGGAGAGAGGACCCTAAGGGATGCCGGGGATCGAACCCTGTCAACTCCAGCCCTTCTCTGGGGTCTTCTTGGGGTGTCTGTGTCTGTGTCTGTGTCTGTCAGTCTGGGAGAAAGCCAGACAGAGGAGGCGGGGTGGGGGGAGCACCCCGTCTAGAAGACCAGCTCCTCGGTGGAATGCGGGGCGCCCTGGAGCCAGCCTCTCCCCTCCAGCCCAGCTGTCGAGGAGGGGGCGCCCGGGACACCCCCCCCAAGACAGCCCGTCCCGGAGCCACCTGCGCGCCTCGGGGGAGCCCCGACCGGCCGGAGGGGCGGCGCCTGCCCGCCCGGCCCGCCCAGGCCCGCCCCGGGCCACCCCGGCACCCCGAGAGCCCGCCCAGGCCCCGCCCGCCCGCGCCCGGCGAGTCCCCGGCGGCGGAGAGCGCGCGGTGGAGCCGCTCCGAGCTGCCCCGGGTCCGGGTCCCCGCGCCGCGCCGCGCCCCCTTCGGCCGCCCTCTCCGGCCGGGGCCCCCCGCGTCCAGGCGGCCCCGATGGCGGGCGCGGCGCGGGCTGCAGGCGCGGGCGGGTCGGAGCGGGGCGCGAGCCGGGCAGGTAAGCGGGGCAGCGGGGGCGGCCGCGGGGTGACCTTCCCGAGGAGGGCCCCGAGGCGCCGCGAGGGAGCACTTGAGAAGGAGTTTTTGTAGCCGTGGGGTTTCGGGCTGCACGCGGAGCCGGGGGGGGGAGCGGAGGGGGTTGCAGTAGGGCGGCCTCCGGGGCGCAGGAGGGGACACCCCAGGGGGGGTGTCCGCGATCCTGGGCGCGATCTAGAGCTGGGGAGCACCGAGGTGGGAGTCCCGGGCTGCCGGGCTCGACGGGGAGGGCGGGCCTGCGTCCTGCCTCCTGGGGCCACCCGTGCATGCTGGCATGTCGGGGGGACAGCTCCTTGGACGGGACGCCCCACCCCAGACGCCTCCCCGGGTGCTGGCGGTGCTGGAGGGGTCCCCGATCGGGGGTCCCCCCGGCCGGGCCCCGGGGTGCGGTGGCGCGCACGGAGCTGAGTAAACATCTGTCAGAAGCACGTTCCTGCCGGCGGGGCCGCCCGCCCCTGCCGAGGCCGCAAGAGGGCGCGAGGCCTTTATTTATTTATTATCCCTGCTTGGTTTTGGGGGGCTGGCGTGGGAGGGGGTCCGTCCCCGAAGGCCAAAGCCTCCTCTCCTCCCTCCTGGCTTCCTCTGTCCCCCAGCGACCCACCTCCCGGGTAGGCTCAGGCCAATCACTCCTCCAAGAAGGGTTGGTTTGTGGGTTCCAAGTTTCGGGGGTCAGGACACCCCGAGTGTTGGGAGCCCTCCAGCCTTCCCCTGTAGCTTCTCCTGGACTCTGTCGTCCCCAACCCGGGAAGATTCCCACCACTTTGAGGGCCATCGGCTTGGTTCAGCAGGTCCAGCCTCGCGGGGTGGGGATGGGGGGCCCCAACACCACCACCGCCACCCCACATCCAGAGAGGCAGGCATTGTCACCATGCACCAGGATGCTCTTTGTCCCCAGTTCAGCGCCTCGGGCTGAGGAAGCGGTGATGGGGCGTGACTGGTTAGTGGAGAGATGAGCCCTTGCCCCCCCCCATGCTGGTTTCTCCCCACCCCTTTTGGGGGGCCCTTGGCCACCTTCTTCCCTTCATCCCTGCACTTTGGAGGTTCAGGACTCCAGCCACAGTCACCCTAGGGGTCTTAGAGTTTCCCTCCCCAGCGATCTATTTCTAGGGATGCCTAAAAGAAAACCAAGACACCCCCCTCCCCTTCCCTGTTCTACAGCTGGGTGCAGCGTAACCCCCCTCCTCCCTACCCCCACCCCATCACTGCCTGTCCCTCAGATTTCAGGCCTCAGGGGGCAGGAGAAGGAACCAGTTTCCAGTCAGACCCAAGGACACAATCAAAAGATTGTTTCGGGGAATGTTTGTCCAAAGCGGGGCGCCCTGCACTGTGACCCACCCAGCAGTCAGGATTTTTTTTCCTTTTTTTTTTTTAAGGGGAGGTGCAGGGCTTCCAGACTGGTGCAGCCTCAGAGTATGCCTCAACTTCAGGAGAGGAGGGGTCAGGGGAAGTGTCCCAGAGCATGGGGGCATTGGGGCTGGGGTTCTGAAGGTTGGATAGGAGTTTTCCAAATGTGGAAAGGCAAGGGCATTTGCAGGGTGAGGAGAGCGGCAGGCACTGTATGGGCAAATAGTTGGGGATCGTCCGGGTTTGGGCAAACCCAGGGCATGCAGGGGGGACAGCCAGACTGAAGATTGACGTGAGAAGAATTAGTCTGGGACCATTTCCAGGACTTCAAGGTCGGCTTCCTGGAGGCACGGGCTGGAAATGCAGGAGGAGAGAGGAACAGGTGTCTCGGGGGGCCTGCCGCTCTTTGCTGAGGCCTGGTGGGGGGCCGGACCCCACACAGACACTTGTTTCCTGATCCCCCAGAGTGGGGCGGAGGGGCTCGGGGAAGAGACTTTTCACATTGCAGCTGAGAAACAAGGACCCCGAGCAGGAACTAAGTAATCTTTTTTTCTTTTTTTTTTTTTTTTTTTTTTTTTTGGTTTTTGGGTCACACCCGGCAGTGCTCAGGGGTTACTCCTGGCTGTCTGCTCAGAAATAGCTCCTGGCAGGCACGGGGGACCATATGGGACACCGGGATTCGAACCAACCACCTTTGGTCCTGGATCGGCTGCTTGCAAGGCAAACACCGCTGTGCTATCTCTCCGGGCCCGTAATCTTTTTTTCTTTTGGAGTTTTTTGGGGGGCTGCACCCGGCCTTGCTGAGGGATCACTCTGGGTGGTGCTCCCGGAAACCTATGCTATGCGGGGTGGGGGCTCGAACCCAGGTCAGCCGTATACATGGCGGGAGCATCTTCCTCCCCACAGTGGCACGAAAGATGAAACCTGTGTGCCAAACTCTGGGTTAGGGAGTCGGGGGAGCTGGCTTTTTATTCCCTCCTTTATTTTTGGGGGTTCTGGGGCTACACCCAGTGGCTCTCAGGATTTCCTCCTGGCTCTTTGCTCAAGAATCACACCTGGCGGGTCTCAGGGGACCCTATGGGATGCTGGGGATCGAACTCAGGCAGCCACATATAAGGCAGACGCCCACCCCTCTGTGCTGTCGCTCCGGCCCTCACCAGGGGACATTTGAGGAGCCACAAGGGGGTGTGTTGGGCTGAGCGGAGAAGGCTCGTTAGATGGGGGCTCCAGCTATGGTGGGGATCCGACACCCCAGTCCGAGTCTTTCTGCCCCGTTTCCTGCACAGCGGGCTCCACTCTCTTCCTGGTACTTATTTTGCTCCGTTTTATCCCACCCAGAAACAACCACGAAACCTCTCCCAACCCAAAGCTGGCTCTTTCGAGAAGCCCCCCCTGGACTTCTCACCTCCAAATCCAGCCTTATTTAGTTTGTTGTCATCAGTGACCCTATTGGCCTTTTTCTCCTTTTTTCTCCCCAATTGTATGGGGGAGGCAGCCAAGGATGGAAACGGGGTGGCCACTAATGTCCCCGAGTTCCCGTCTTGGTCAAGCACATAGTAGGTACTTAGTGTGGTGGCTGAGCACCCTTTGGGGGACTGGGGCTCAGGGTGGCTACTCCTGGCTCTGTGCTCAGGAGACCCCCTGGGGTGCCAGGGATGGAACTGGCTTCGGCTGGCCCTGTCCTGGCACAGAGAAAACTTCTACTTCTAACATGGGAATTCATCCAGGCTGTACCCGAGTGCCTCCTCCTCCTCCTCCTCCTTTCTCTCTTCTTCCTTTCTTCCTCTTCCTCGTCTTCTCTGCATCTCAATCCCTCCTTCCTCCTCCTCTGCAGCACCTCCTGACCTCGCAGAGTCTGGAACTCAAAAGGCCAACTTCAGACTCAGCTGTGTAGGTTTTCTCCACTGACTTTGAGCCACTCCATCCCAACCAAGCCTCAGTTTCCCTTTGTGGAAAAGGGGCTGATGGGACTGGAGAGAGAACGACGGGGCAGGGAGGGCGCTTGCCAGGAATCAGGGTCAGACCCTTAGGATGACCCAGCAGCAGAGACGGACGGGGGAAGGGAGAAGGGAGAAGAATG